>NW_027183536.1:42368-107171 GCF_041296385.1 Aphelocoma coerulescens
GTCAGGGGTGCCAAAACTGACCCTCCCCCCAAACCACCCCCTGCCCAGAAATTACGGGGGTCAGGGGGGGTCCCAAAACTGACCCCAAAACTGACCCCCCCCCAAACCGCCCCCTGGCCCGACATCGGGGGGGTCAGGCGGTGCCAAAACTGACCCCAAAACTGACCCCGCCCCCCCAAAGTGACCCCTGACCAGAAATTAGGGGGGTCAGGGGGGATCCCAAAACTGACCCCAAAACCTGCACAAAGAGACCCCCCCAGAGCAGGGGGGACACCCCAGTTTTGGGGCAGAAAGGGGAAAACCCCGAAATTGGGGTGGCACCCATTTGAGGGGGGTGAAGGGAGAAAGACCCCCCCCCAAATTTAGGGGGGCGCCCTTTTTAAGGACGCGCCCCCTCCCCAAATTCAAGGCCCACCCTTTTTCTTCCCAATTTCAACGAGAAAAAACCCCCCAAACCCCCCAAATTTAGGGCGGAATTCTTCAGAGAGCACAAAACCCCCCAAATTTGGGGCTGGGGGGGGGTGGTGTGGGTGGGACCCCATTCAGACTCCCCAAAATTGAGAGAAAAACCCCAAAACTCAAAGAGGGAGAGAAAGAGGCACCGAACGAACCCCGAAACTCACAAACCAACCCCCATTTTGAGGGCAAAAAAGGCCCGAATTGGGGGGGTCGATGGTGATGTTTTGAGGTCAAAAAGACCCCCGGGATTTATTTTTTTGGGGGGGAGGGGGGGGTTTGAATTTGGGGAGGGGTCTCACCCAAGCGCCGGGGCCGCCAGCCCTTGACGGTCCTGCCCCGTTCCACGTCCACCAGCACCCGGCGCCCGTCGATTTTTTTGCCGTCGGCGTGTTTGTAGGCGGCTGGAAAATATCGGGGGGGGGGGTCCCCAAGGTGGGGGGAGGGGAGGGGGAAAAATTGGGGGGGGGGGGGGGAGGGGAGAGGGGGGGATCAGCCACAGCGGGGCCGGCTCAGCCCGCCCCTCCCCCCTCCTCCTCTTCTTTCCATCCCCCACCCCCAAAATTCACCGCCCTCAACCCCCCTCCCAAAAAAATTATTGAAATTCCACCCTAAAATCGTCCCCCCAAGGGGGTTTGGGGAAGGGGGGGGGGGGCTTAAAGGGGTGCCCCCCCCCCCCCCCCGAAAAAAAGGGCACGGCTGGAAAGGAAAGGTGGGTTAGGGATTGAGACCCCCCCCAAAAAATAAATTAACCCCCCCTAAACCAACGCCACGCAATTTTGGGGGGGGGGGCGCACACACAACCCAACCCCCCCCCTCCTTCACCTTGGGGTTGTTTTATTTTTGGGGGGGGGTCACCACGTCCACCTGCAGATTGACCCCCCCCCTCACACACACCCCCCTTATTTTGGGGGGGGGTCACCCCTGATCCTGTTTATCGACCCCCCCCTCCATCGTCGGGGTTTTTTTTGGGGGGGGGTCACCCCTGATCCTTTGTAGGGACCCTCCCCCCCCAATCCTCAGGGTTTTTTTGGGGGGGGGTCACCCCTGATCCTGTTTATCGACCCCCCCCTCCATCCTCGGGGTTTTTTTTTGGGGGGGGGTCACCTCCTTTACCTGTACACTGCCCCCCCCCATCCTAATTATATTTTGGGGGGGGGGGGTCGCACCCTGAACCTATTTGTTGACCCCCCCACACCTTATTTTTGAGGGGGGGGTCACCTCCTTTACCTGATTATTGCCACACCCCCCCCACCAACTTCTTTTAGGGGGGGGGGGCCCCCCTTAATTTGTACTGACCCCCCCCCAACACCTCCTTTTTGGGGGGAGGGGGTTTCACCCCCTTCACCTGCAGCCTGACCCCCCCCCCCCTCCACCTCATTTTGGGGGGGGGTCTCCTCCTTTACCTCTTCAACGACCCCCCCCCACCTCAATTAGGATCGGGGGGGGGGGCTGCCTTACCCGCAGTGCCCCCCCCCCACTCTCACACACCCCTCCCCCACCCAATCCTCATTTTTGGGGGTGGGGGAGGGGGAGCAGCCGCCCCCCCCCCCCTTTTTAACGAGGCACCGCCAGCTGGACGCAGCCCCCCCCCCCCCCTCATCTTTCAACCCCCACCCCCTCCCCACCGCCCCGCCCCCACCTCAAATCCCATCCCCCACCCCCACCCCCCCCCAACTCTCCCGTGCGAGTCCTGGGTGCGGTGGGGGGGGGGGGGCGGGTCCGTGTCCCCCCCCCCCTCCCCCAAAAGCGGGGGGAGGGGCCCCTCCAGACGAAGCCGGTCCTGGACAGGCGCTGGGGCCTTACCTGAGACCCGTCCTACCTCGCCCCTCCCCCCCTCGACCCCTCCCCCCCCTCCCCAAAAAAAAAAAAAAAAACCACGCACCCCCCCCCACCCCTCAGAGACCCCCACCCCGCCCCTCCCCCCCCTCTCCCACAGTGGGTTGGGGGTGGGGGAAAGGGGGGGTGGGGGGCGGCTGGGCCCCCTCCCCCCCTCCCCAAAACGCCACTTTGACCCCCCCCCCCTCCTCACCCGCCCCTCCCCTCCCTTCCCCCCGTCCCCCCCCGCGGTCGCTGGGATTGGGGAGGGGTCGCTCCGACCCCTTCCCCCCCCTGCTAAGGGAGCTGCCCCTCCCCCCCCAGCGAGCTGTCGGCCCTACACGAACATCCAGGCTCCTGGCGGGGGGGGGAGGGGGGTCCCCAAAATATTTGGGATCGGGGGGGGGGATGCCGTGGGCACCCCACCCCCGGGACCCGCGTGGGGAGGGGCCGCTTGGGCCCCTCCCCCACCCCCTTCCTCCTCCTCCTCCTCCTCCTCCTCCTCGGGCAGAACAAACACGGGGGGGGCAGCTGGGGGGGTCCTGGGGGGGTCCTGCCTTGGCACCCCCACACCGAGGGGGGTCGGGGGGGGGGGGGCTCCTTGAGGGGCCCCCTCCCCAAAATTTGGAGTGGGGGGGGGGGGAAGGGTCACGTGTCCCCACCTCAGCGGAGACTGAGGCCGTGACCGTGCTCGGGGGGGGGGAGGGGAGGGGTGGAAAATTCGGGAATTCCGGGTGGGATTCGCTCCCTGCCCCACGCCGGGAAGGGGATAAATGACGGGGGGGGCGCTGCGAGGAGCCCCCTCCCCAAAACACGGGGCTGGGGGTGGAAGGGGGAGGGTGTCCCTAAATTAAGGGCGGGGTGGGGGAGGGCAGAGAAACCTCGGGGAGGGTTAATTAAGGGTGGGGGAGGGGCGGGGGTCCATCCCCAATGCCCCCAGCCCGGCCAGGCCCGGCTGTGAGCGCTGGGGGGGATGGGGGGGGGATGGGGGGGGTGTTTTCCACCCCCCCCTCCCCCTCCCCAAATTTAAAACCCCCTCCCCCAACCCAAACTCCTCCACCGCCCTCATTTGGGGGGGGGTGGGGGGGTGGGCGGGGCTGGGGAGGAGCAGGGAGGAGCCGAGGGGGGAGGGGATGGGGGCTCCCCTCCCCCATCAGACCCTTCCCCCATCCTCAGGGCGGGGGAGGGGGGGATGGGTGGGCGGGGTGGGGGGGTGGGGGTGTTGTCGGTGTCGGTGTCGTTGTTGTTTTTTTGGGTGGGGGGGGTCGATAAACGTGTCTTACCAGGATACAAACCCTTATACCAACCATACACTGAGGTGTGGAGGGGGGAGCATTGGGAGCAGCTGCAAGCCAGCAGTGGCAAAAGCCATCTCAAAGGTGGCTGCAGTGACAATAAAACAGAGTTAATACAACCGCGGCCGGCCACGGGCGTCCGTCCGTCCGTCCTTCCCCCCACCAGACCGCACGCGCGGAGCCGGGAGCGCCCCCCGCGTCGCCCGTCCCGAGGGGGGGTGGGGGTGGGGGGGGGGTGGGGCGGGGGGCGCAGGGACACAGAGACGAGAGACGGAGAGCGGCGCCGCACGACGCGCGCCCCGCGGGCGACGGCGGCCGGAGGGCTCGGCCGACGGCAGCTCGAGGCGGTAACGGGCGGTCCGGAGGTAGCCGTGAGCAATGGAGGAGGGGGGGGTTGGCTACGGAGGGAGGGTGGGATAAGGGGAGGTTGGCCCATGGGGGGTGTGGCTGCAGGCTTGGGCAAGTGGAGGGTTGGCCAACGGGGAATTGGGCAAGTGGAGGGTTGGCCAGTGGAGAGGTTGGTCAACTGGAGGGTTGGCCAATGGAGAGGTTGGTCAACTGGACACTTGGCCAATGGAGAGTTTGGTCAACTGGACACTTGGCCAATGGAGAGGTTGGTCAACTGGAGGGTTGGCCAATGGAGGGTTTGGTCAACTGGACACTTGGCCAATGGAGAGTTCGGTCAATGGAGAGTTTGGTCAACTGGACACTTGGCCAATGGAGAGGTTGGTCAATGGATAGTTTGGTCAACTGGAGGGTTGGCCAATGGAGAGGTTGGTCAACTGGACACTTGGCCAATGGAGAGGTTGGTCAACTGGAGGCTTGGCCAATGGAGGGTTTGGTCAATGGAGAGTTTGGTCAACTGGACACTTGGCCAATGGAGAGGTTGGTCAACTGGAGGCTTGGCCAATGGAGAGTTTGGTCAATGGATAGTTTGGTCAACTGGAGGGTTGGCCAATGGAGACGTTGGTCAACTGGACACTTGGCCAATGGAGAGGTTGGTCAACTGGACACTTGGCCAACTGAGAGGTTGGTCAACTGGACGCTTGGCCACCGGGAGCTCTACCCACAGCCTTGGCCAACTGGACACTTGGCCAACTGGAGGCTTGGCCAGTGGGGAATTTGGGCAACTGGAGGGTTGGCCAATGGAGAGTTTGGTCAACCGGACACTTGGTCAATGGAGAGGTTGGTCAACTGAACACTTGGCCAATGGGAGGTCTAGCCATAGGCTTGGGCAACTGGAGATTTGGCCGGTGGGGAATTTGGGCAACTGGACATTTGGCCAATGGAGAGTTTGGTCAACTGGACACTTGGCCAATGGGAGCTCTACCCACAGCCTTGGCCAACTGAAGACTTGGCCAACTGGACACTTGGCCAATGGAGAGTTTGGGCAACTGGAGGCTTGGCCAGTGGGGAATTTGGGCAACTGGAGGGTTGGCCAACAGGAAATTTGGGCAACTGGACACTTGGCCAATAGAAGGTCTAGCCACAGGCTTGGTCAACTGGAGGCTTGGCCAATGGAGAGGTTGGTCAACTGGACACTTGGCCAATGGGAGGTCTAGCCACAGGCTTGGCCAACTGGACACTTGGCCAATGGGACATTCGGTCAACTGGACACTTGGCCAGTGGAGAGTTTGGTCAACCAGACGCTTGGCCGACAGGAAATTTGGGCAACCGGACAGTTGGCCAATGGGCGCTCTAACCACAGGTTTGGCCAACTGAAAACTTGGCCAACTGGACACTTGGCCAATGGGACATTTGGTCAACTGGACACTTGGCCAATGGAAGGTCTAGCCACAGGCTTGGCCAACTGGACACTTGGCTAACTGGACATTTGGCCAATGGAGAACTGGACACTTGGCCAATGGGAGCTCTACCCACAGCCTTGGCCAATGGGACATTTGGTCAACTGGATGCTTGGCCAATGGAGACTTCGGTCAACCGGACACTTGGGCAACTGGAAATTTGGGCAACCGGACAGTTGGCCAATGGGCGCTCTACCCACAGGCTTGGCCAACTGAAAACTTGGCCAACTGGACACTTGGCCAATAGGAGGTCTAGCCACAGGCTTGGGAAACTGAAGATTTGGCCAATGGAGAGTTTGGTCAACTGGAGGCTTGGCCAATGGGAAATTTGGGCAACTGGACACCTGGGCAATGGAACATTTGGTGAACTGGACACTTGGCCAATGGAAGGCCTGGCCACAGCCTTGGCCAACTGAAGACTTGGTCAACTCGACACCTGGCCAACAGAAAGTTCAGTCAACTGGACACTTGGCCAATGGAAAATTTGGTTAACTGGACACTTGGCCAACGGAAGGTCTAGCCACAGGCTTGGCCAACTGGACACTTGGCCAACTCAACACCTGGCCAACAGAAAGTTTGGTCAACCAGACACTTGGCCAATGGAAAATTTGGTCAACTGGAGGCTTGGCCAATGGGAAATTTGGGCAACCGGACAGTTGGCCAATGGGAGCTCTACCCACAGTCTTGGCCAGCTGAAGACTTGGCCACCTGGACACTTGGCCAACAGAAAGTTTGGTCAACTGGACACTTGGCCAATGGGACATTCGAGCAACTGGATGCTTGGCCGATAGAAAATTCGGGCAACTGGACACTTGGCCAGTGGGAAACTTGGTCAACTGGACGCTTGGCCAATGGAAAGTTTGGGCAACCACACAGTTGGCCAACGGTAGCCTTGATCAATGGTAGCTCTACCCACAGCCTTGGCCGACCATACCCTTGGCCAGCTGCAGCCTGACTACCTGGAGCCTTGGCCAACCATAGCCTTGGTTGCCTGTAGCGTGGCTACCTGGAGTCTCGGCCAACAGAAGCCTTCACCAATCCTAAGCTGGACAACAGCACCGCTGGCCAAAGCTCAGCTTGGCCAACAGTAGCCCTGGTCAACCGTACCATTGGCCAACTGGAGCCTTGGCTACCTGGAGCCTCGGCCACCAAGTGCAGCTCCAGCCCTACTTTGGCCACCACGTGTCGTTTCGGCCACGGACTGCAGCTCTGCTCGTACCTCGGCTACCCGGAACCTCGGCCACCAGCTGTCCCTCTGCCCGTAGCCTTGGCCAGCCGCAGCCTTGGCCACCAGCTGTAGTTGGGCAGTGACCTGTGCTCCGGCCACCTGTAGCCCTGGCTACCTAGAGCTTGGCCACCCGTAGTCCTTGTTACCTTGGCCATTGGTAGCCTTGGCTACCTGAAACTGGGCCACCCGTAGCCCTGTCCACATATAGTCCGGCCACGTGTAGCCCTGATCGCCTGCGAACTCAGCCACCTACACCTTGACCACTAGTAGCCCTGTCCACCTGTAGTTTGGCCACCTACACCTTGGCCACCTACACCTTGACCACTGATAGCCCTGTCCACCTGTAGTTTGGCCACCCAACAGTCGCGGCCACCTGAATCCTTGACCACCTGAGCCTTGACCACTGGTAGCCTTGGCTGCCTGTACCCTCGGTCACCTTCACCTTGACCACCAACAGCCTCGGCCACCTACACCTTGACCACCCCGAAGCCTCGCTCGGCCACTGCCCGCTCGCCCGCACGCCCCGGTACTTACCTGGCGCCCGGCCCGGGGGGGGCCGCGGGGCCCCCCAAGGTGTGGGTGGGGGGTGGGTGGGAGGTCGGACATGCGAACTGGGGGGGCTGGGGGCAGTTTGGGGTTCGGGGGGGGGGTCAGGGGGTACTCACAGTGCATGTCCCGCTCGTGCTCGTACTCGATGAAGGCGTAACCGCGCGGCTTCCCCGAGCGCTTGTTGTACACCATGTAGATCTGCGGGGGAGGGGCACGGCGTCACAGCCCCGAAACGGGGCTGGGGGATGGGTGTGACCCCCCCCGGACAGCGGGCAGTGGGGTGGGAGGGGTCAGGTGTGACCCCCCCCCGGACAGCGGGCAGTGGGCAGGGGGGTGTGAGGGGTCAGGTGTGACCCCCCCCCGGACAGCAGGCAGTGGTCAGGGGGGTGTGAGGGATCAGGTGTGACCCCCCCGGACAGTGGGCAGTGGTCAGGGGGTGTTTTTGGGGGTGACTCCCCAGGACAGTGGGCAGTGGTCAGGTGTGACCCCCCCGGACAGCGGGCAGTGGGCAGGAGGTGTTTTTGGGGGTGACCCCCCCAGACAGCGGGCAGTGGTCAGGGGGGTGTGAGGGGTCAGGTGTCACTCCCCAGACAGTGGGCAGGGGGTGTGAGGGGTCAGGTGTGACCCACCCGGACAATGGTCAGGGGGTGTTTTTGGGAGTGACCCCCCCAGACAATGGTCAGTGGTCAGCTGTGACTCCCCGGACAGTGGTCAGTGGTCGTTTTTGGGGGTGACCCCCCTGGACAGCGGTCAGGGGGGTGTGAAGGGTCAGCTGTGACCCCCCTGGACAGTGGTCAGGGGGTGTTTTTGGGGGTGACCCCCCCGGACACTGGTCAGCACTCAGGGAGCTTTTTTTGGGGGTGACCCCCCTGGACAGCGGTCAGTGGGGTGTGAGGGGTCAGCTGTGACCCCCCGGACAGCGGTCAGTGGTCAGGGGGTGTTTTTGGGGGTGACCCCCCTGGACAGTAGTCAGTGGTCAGCTGTGACCCCCCAGACAATGGTCAGTGGCCAGCTGTGATCCCCTGGACAGCAGTCAGTGGTCAGGGGCTGTTTTTGGGTGTGACCCCCCCGGTCAGTGGTCAGGGGGGTGTTTTTGGGGGTGACCCCGCCCCGGTCAGAGGTCAGGGGGTGTTTTTGGGGGTGACCCTCCCGGGTCAGTGGTCAGGGGGTGTTTTTGGGTGTGACCCCCCCGGTCAGTGGTCAGAGGCTGTTTTTGGGTGTGACCCCCCCGGTCAGTGGTCAGGGGCTGTTTTTGGGGGTGACCCCCCCCCCCAGTCAGAGGTCAGGGGCTGTTTTTGGGGGTGACCCCCCCGGTCAGTGGTCAGGGGGTGTTTTTTGGGGGTGACCCCCCCAGTCAGTGGTCAGGGGGTGTTTTTGGGGGTGACGCCCCCGGTCAGTGGTCAGGGGCTGTTTTTTGGGGGTGACCCCGCCCCGGTCAGTGGTCAGGGGGTGTTTTTTGGGGGTGACCCTCCCGGGTCAGTGGTCAGGGGGCTGTTTTTTGGGGGTGACCCCGCCCCGGTCAGTGGTCAGGGGGGTGTTTTTGGGGGTGACCCCCCCGGTCAGTGGTCAGGGGGCTGTTTTTTGGGGGTGACCCCCCCCCAGTCAGAGGTCAGGGGCTGTTTTTTGGGGGTGACCCCCCCGGTCAGTGGTCAGGGGGGTGTTTTTTGGGGGTGACCCCCCCCGGTCAGTGGTCAGGGAGTGTTTTTTGGGGTGACCCCCCCCACTCACCCTCTTGATGGGCCCGTAAACCTCAAACTCCCGGCGCAGCTTCGACTCCGTCGTGTCGTAATTCTGGGAATGGGGGGGAGGGGAGGGAGAAGAAGAAATGGGGGGAGGTGGAAAACCCCAAATGACCCCAAATGACCCCAAGTGATCCCAAATGATCCCAAATTTGGGGGATCCCGGAATATCGGGGGGAAACCCAAGGATTGGGAAAACCCTCGAGGATCAGGGGGAGGGAGACGGCAACGACTGAAAGGATCCCCCATTGATAAGGGAGACCCCCCATGGATTGGGGGGGACCCCAAAAACTGGAAAAGACCCCAAATATTAGGTAGGACCCCCAAAAAACCCGGAAAACCCCAAAATATTTGGAGAAACCCCCATAAACCACAACCAACTCCCAAATTTGGGGGGATCTTTACAGGTTAAAGGGCGATCCCACAGATTGGGGGGAGGGCAGAAACCTCAATTAAGGGGGTCCACGTGGATTTAGGGAACCCTCCAGAGACCCCAAAAATTGGGGAGAGACTCCAAAAATCGGGAAAAGACCCCAAAAATCGTTGGGAATCTCCCAAAATTTGGGGTGGGGGGGCAGCACTCACCACTCTGGCCACGAACAGGGTTTTGAAGGCATCTCCTTGAGCGTTGGGGTCGTTGTGGGGGTCCCCTGGGGGGGGAAAAGAGGAAAAAAAGGGGGTCAGAGGAAAAAAAGGGGGATCCCCCCAACTCTATGGGATCCCCAAACTCTGTGGGACCCCCCTGGGACCCCCCCAAACCCCCCTGGGACCCCCCCAAACTTACAGAGCTTGAGCTCGGACTCCACCTCCTGCTGCCTCCGCTCGATCTTCTCCCGCCGCTGTTGGGGGAGGGGTGGGGGGGCAAAGCCACCAAAAATTGGGGGGTGGGGTGACCTCAGAGCGTCCCCACACCCCAAAATCCAGTGGAGACCCCCCCCCAAAATAAAAAAAATCCCACTGGGGGAGGGGCACAAGGCAGGGAGACCCCCCCCACCCCTAAAATCCAGAGCGGCTGAAATTTGGGATGGACGAGGGGGGGTGACACCCCCTCGGTGCCAGTTTTGGGGACCCCCCCAGCCCGTGGGGAAGGGGTGAGCACCCCCCTGGGGAGGGTCAGACCCCATTTTGGGGGGGTTTTGCCCGTTTTTGGGGGGTTCTGGACGTACCTTGCGCTCCATGCGCTCCTCGCGCGTCTCGGCGCGCGTCGGCGGGGGGGCATCGCGGGGGTCCTGGGGGGCACGGGGAGGGGTCACTCAGGGGGTTTTGGGGGGCACTGAGGGGTTTTGGGGGTCACTCAGGGGGTTTGGGGGTCCTGGGGATCACGGGGAGGGGACACTCAGGGGGTTTGGGGGTCACTCAGGGGGTTTGGGGGGGTCCTGGAGGGTTTTGGGTGGGTCACTGAGAGGTTTTGGGGGTCTCTCAGGGAGTTTGGGGGGTCATTGAGGAGATTTGGGGGTCACTCAGGGGATTTGGGGGGCACTGAGAGGGTTTTGGGGGAGTCCTGAAGGGTTTTGGGGGTCACTCAGGGGGTTTGGGGGGCACTCAGGGAGTTTGGGGGTCATTGAGGGGTTTTGGGGGGTCCTGGGGGGCACAGGGAGGGGTCACTCAGGGGGTTTGGGGGCCATTGAGGGGATTTGGGGGGTCACTAAGGGGCTTTGGGGGGGTCTGGGAGGGTTTTGGGGGTCACTCAGGGGGTTTGGGGGGCTTTGAGGGGGTCCTGAGGGGTTTTGGGGGTCACTCAGGGAGTTTGGGGGGGTCCTGAGGGGTTTTGGGGGGGTCCTGGAGGGTTTTGGGTGGGTCACTGAGAGGTTTTGGGGGTCACTCAGGGAGTTTGGGGGGTCATTGAGGAGATTTGGGGGTCACTCAGGGGATTTGGGGGGCACTGAGAGGGTTTTGGGGGAGTCCTGAAGGGTTTTGGGGGTCACTCAGGGGGTTTGGGGGGCACTCAGGGAGTTTGGGGGTCATTGAGGGGTTTTGGGGGGTCCTGGGGGGCACAGGGAGGGGTCACTCAGGGGGTTTGGGGGCCATTGAGGGGATTTGGGGGGTCACTAAGGGGCTTTGGGGGGGTCTGGGAGGGTTTTGGGGGTCACCCAGGGGGTTTGGGGGGCTTTGAGGGGGTCCTGAGGGGTTTTGGGGGTCACTCAGGGAGTTTGGGGGGGTCCTGAGGGGTTTTGGGGGGCACTGAGGGGTTTTGGGGGGGTCCAGAAGGGTTTTGAGGGATCATTGATGGGTTTCGGGGGGGTCACTGAGGGGTTTTGGGGGGTTCCAGGGGAAGTTTTGGGGGATTTTGGGGGTCTTGGGAGGTTCTGGGTGGGGGTTTGGGGGTTCCAGGGGGGGTTTTGATGTGGGGTTTTGGGGCACTTTGGGGCTCTTGAGAAGGTCTGTGTGGGGTTTTGGGGCATTTTGGGGCTCTGGGGAAGGTCTGTGTGGGGTTTTGGAGTTCCAGAAAGGGAATTTTGGGGTTCCAGGGGGGTTTTCGGGGTTTCGGAGGCAGTTTTGGGGGATCCAGGGGGGTTTTGGTGTGGGGTTTTGGGGCATTTTGGGGCTCTTAGGAGGGTCTGTGTGGGGTTTTGGGGGTTCTGGGGGCAGTTTTGCGGGCTCCAGGGGGGGTTTTGGGGGCTCCAGGGGGATTTGGGGGCTCCAGGGGGGGTTTGGGGGTTCTGGGGGAGGTTTCAGGGGCTCCAGGAGGGTTTTGGGGGCTCCAAGGGGGTTTTGGGGGCTCCAAGGGGGTTTTGGTGTGGGGTTTTGGGGGATTTTTGGGGCTCTTGGGAGGGTCTGTGTGGGGTTTTGTGGGTTCCAGGGGGGTTTGGGGGTTCCACAGGGGTTTTGGGGGCTCCAGGGGTGTTTTGGTGGGGGGTTTTGGGGGTTCCAGGGGGGTTTTGCTGTGGGGTTTTGGGGGCTCCAGGGGGGTTTGGGGGTTCCAGGGGGTTTTGGGGGTTCCAGGGGGGTTTTGGGGGCTCCAAGGGGGTTTTGGGGACTCCAGGGGGGTTTTGGTGTGGGGTTTTGGGGGATTTTGGGGGTTCCAGGGGGGTTTTGGGGGCTCCAGGGGGGTTTTGGTGTGGGGTTTTGGGGAATTTTGGGGGTTCCAGGGGGGTTTTGGTGTGGGGTTTTGGGGAATTTTGGGGGTTCCAGGGGGGTTTTGGTGTGGGGTTTTGGGGGATTTTGGGGGTTCCAGGGGGGTTTGGGGGTGGGGTTTTGGGGGATTTTAGGGGTTCCAGGGGGGTTTGGGGGTGGAGTTTTGGGGGATTTTGGGGGTTCCAGGCGGGTTTGCGGTGCGGGGGTACCTCGAACTCGCGGATGTAGGGCGCGATGCCGCTGTAGGGTTGGTTGTGGTGCTTCTCGTGGGGTAACTTCTCGAGGGGGGGCAGGTACGGGATGGGGTCCCGGGGAGCAAAAAGGGCCAAAAGGTTGGGGGGCAGGAACTGCGTCATCGTGGGGGGCTCTGGGGAGGGGAAAGGGGCCACAAGCCGGGTCAGGACCCCCCTGAACCCACCCGAAATCACCCTGAACTCCACCCGTCCAAAAATCCCCCAAATCCGCCCTCGCTGCAGCTGCTGAACCCCACACCAGACACCCCCAGAGCCCCCAAACCCCAGCCCAGAGCCCCCAAACCCCACCCCGGATCCCCCCAGAGCCCCCAAACCCCACCCCAGAGCCCCAAAACTGCACACTGCACCCCATAACCCCACCCCGGATCCCCCCAGAGCCCCCAAACCCCACCTAGGACCCCCCAAACCCCACACTGCACCCCATAACCCCACCCCGGAGCCGTCCAGAGCCTCAAACCCCACCCCAGAGCCCAAAAACCCCACACTACACCCCAAAACCCCACCTAGGACCCCCTGGACCCCACACTGCACCTCATAATCCCACCCCAGACCCCCCCCAGAGCCCCCAAACCCCACCTAGGACCCCCCAAACCCCACACTGCACCCCATAGCCCCACCCCGGACCCCCCCAACCCCACCTAGGACCCCCCCCAAACCCCACACTCCACCCCACAACCCCACCTGCGACCCCTCCCCAAACCCAAACCTCCCCCCCAGACCCCCCCCTCCAGACACTCCCGGACCCCAAAAACCCCAACCCGCCCCCCCCCCAGACCCCCACAACCACCCCGAGACTCCCCCGGAGCCCCCAAATCCCCCCCAAACCCCGCCCCCCCCACACCCTCAGCGCCCCGTAACCCCACACCGGACCCTCACAGACCCGCCCCAGACCCCCCCCGCCCGTCCGGGCCTCTCCGCCCTCCCTCCCCCGGCGCTTCCCGGCCCGTTTTGCCCCCGGGCCCCCCTCCGGACCCCCCCGGTCCCCTCAGGCCCCGTGGCCGCCCCCCCCCCCCGGCCCTCACGGACCCCGCGCTCCCTCCGGCCCGGCCGCTCCGCGCGCGCCTCCCCCCGCGCATGCGCGGCCGCCGCGGCGCCGCCGGAAGTGACGGCGAAGCGGAAGTGGGAAGACGGGGAGGAGCCGGTAACGGCCCCGGGGAGGGGAGGGGTTAAAAGGGGGCGTGGTCTGCAGGAGGGGGCGTGGCCCGGCGTTGCTAGGGGCGGGGTTTGGCCATAGCAACGGGGTGGCCACGCCCCCCCACCGCCGCGCCCCATGGCAACGGGGGCGGGGCCTCGGCGTGGCAACCGGGGTTCCCATGGCAACCGCGGACATCCTCAGGGGGTGTGTGTCCTCCCCACACCCCCTCCCCATAGCAACGGGGGTGGGGGTGGGGGGGTACACCCGGCTCGTTGCCATGGTAACCGCGGTGACACGCCGGGGGGGGGGGGCGCCACATGGTGTCGTTCCCACGACAACCGAGCTGACAACTCCCCCCCCCCCTCAGTAACCAGGGTGTCACCTCGCCCCGTTGCCATGGCAACCAGCGTGACCCCCCCCCCCCCCAATCCCACAACACCGGGGGCTACCATGGGTGGGTGCGGGGGGGGGAAGGTTAAGGGTGACACCCCCTCCCCCCCCCACACCGGGCACTGTCGGTGACCCCGGGACGGAGGGGGGGGGGGGGGGGTTGAGGGGGGGGGATGGGGAGGACCCGGGTGTCCGGTCACCCCCCCCCACCCCCCCCCCCGTTATTTTTAGCGCGGGGGGGAACCCGACACCGCGGGGCCACCGTGTCACCCTGTTTACGGGACAGCGGCGGTGACAGCGGCGCGGGGACACCCGGTGACACGGGCGGGGGCCGGGGACACCCCGCGGAGGGGGGGTCGGGCACACCCGGGTGACCCCGGGGACACCGAGGGGACAGGAGGGACCCCCCCATCCCCCCCCCACCCACGCACCCATCCCCCACCCACGGGGAGGACAGGGGTCAGCGGGGTTTGGGGACAGCCGGGGGTTGGGGTCACCCAGTGACCGGGGAGGCGCTGGGGTCAGGGGTCAGCAGGGGCTGGGGACACCCCGTGAGTCGGGGTGGGGGTGGGGACCCCCCCCAGGGTGTCGGGGACCCCCCGGTGGGAGGGGGTGGGGAGGGTCGGGGACACGCAGGGGAGGAGGAGGGGACAGCCAGGGATAGGTTTGGGGGTTGGGGGGGGGGCACCCCGAGAGTTTTGGGGGGGGGGGGGCTCCGAATCTTTGGGGTCTCCTTGGATCCCTTCAAGGACCTTGAGGGTCCCGAAGCCCCCCCGGGAGACCCCCCCGAGGACCCTCCAGCTCCGCTGACCCCCGAAGTTTTTGGGGTCCCCCCAATCTTTAGGGTCACTGTGGGACCCCCTCCCCCACTAAGGACCTCGAGGGGGTCCCCCTGGGATCCCCCACAAGTTTCGGGGTCCCCCAAATCCGTGGGACACCCTCCCCAAAAAAAAAGCCCTGAGGGTTCCCCAATTCTGTTGACGCCCCCCCCCCCCAAAAACTGAGGGGTGTCCCCAAATCTTTCAGGTCCCCTTGGACCCCCGGGAGTTTTGGGGTGTCCCCGACACCGCAGGACCCTGAGGTTCCCCCATCGCTGCACCCCCAAAACTTTGGGAGGGGGGGGGGTCCTCCAACATCGCAGACCCCAAATATTTTCGGGGTCCCCCCGAATCTTTAGGGTCTCGTTGGGACCCCCAAGATTTTAGGCTTTTGGGGTGAACCAAAAAACAAGAATTTTGGGTTCCCCCAAATTTTTGGGGTCCCTCGAGACTTTTGGGGTGTCCCCAACGCTGTGGGACCTCGGGGTCCTTCCTCAGAGCCGCCACCGGCCCCTCGAGTGTCCCCCCCAACACCACTGACCCCCCCAGGACCCCCGGGGCGCCCCAAATCCTTGGGGCCCCTCAAATCTTTAGGATCCCTCAAATCTTTACAATCCCCCAAAGTTTTGGGGTCCCCCAAACCTTCAGGCTCCCCTTGAGACCTCCAGGACTTTTGGGGTGTCCCCAACACCGCAGGACCTCGAGGTCCTTCCTCAGAGCCGCCACCGGCCCCTCAAGCGTCCCCCCGACCCCACTGAGCCCCCCAGGACCCCCGGGGTCTCCCAAATCTTTAGGATCCCCCAAATCTTTGGGATCCACCAAACCCTCAGGCTCCCCCAAACCTTCAGGCTCCCCGAAATCTTCAGGCTCCCCCAAACCTTCAGGGTCCCCTTGAGACCTCCAGGACTTTTGGGCTGTCCCCCACCTCACTGACCCCCCCTAGGACCCCCGGGATCCCCCAAATCTTCGGGATCCCCCAAATCTTTACAATCCCCCTAATCTTTAGGATCCCCCAAACCTTCAGGCTCCCCTTGAGACCTCCAGGACTTTTGGGGTGTCCCCAACACCGCAGGACCTCGAGGTCCTTCCTCAGAGCCGCCACCGGCCCCTCAAGCGTCCCCCCGACCCCACTGACCCCCAGGATCCCCCAAATCTTTGGGATCCCCCAAACCTTCAGGCTCCCCTTGAGACCTCCAGGACTTTTGGGGTGTCTCCCACCCCGCTGACCCCTCCAGGACCCCCGGGGTCTCCCAAACCTTCAGGCTCCCCCAACCCTTCAGGCTCCCCCTGAGACCTCCAAGACCTTTGCCTTGTCCCCCCACCCCGCTGACCCCCCCAGGACCCCTGGGGCGCCCCAAATCTTTAGAACCCCCCAAATCTTTAGGATCCCCCAAACCTTCAGGTTCCCCTTGAGACCTCCAAGACCTTTGCCTTGTCCCCCACCCCACTGACCCCCCCAGGACCCCTGGGGTGCCCCAAATCTTCAGGCTCCCCCAAACCTTCAGGCTCCCCCTGAGACCTCCAAGACCTTTGCCTTGTCCCCCCACCCCGCTGACCCCCCCAGGACCCCTGGGGCGCCCCAAATCTTTGGGATCCCCCAAACCTTCAGGCTCCCCCTGAGACCTCCAAGACCTTTGCCTTGTCCCCCCACCCCGCTGACCCCCCCAGGACCCCTGGGATCCCCCAAATCTTTGGGATCCCCCAAACCTTCAGGCTCCCCCAAACCTTCAGGCTCCCCTTGAGACCTCCAAGACTTTTGGGTTGTCTCCCACCCCGCTGACCCCCCCAGGATCCCCGGGGTCCCCCAAATCTTCAGGCTCCCCCAAATCTTTACGATCCCCCAAACCTTCAGGTTCCCCTTGAGACCTCCAAGACCTTTGCCTTGTCCCCCCACCCCGCTGACCCCCCCAGGACCCCTGGGGCGCCCCAAATCTTTGGGATCCCCCAAACCTTCAGGTTCCCCCTGAGACCTCCAAGACCTTTGCCTTGTCCCCCCACCCCGCTGACCCCCCCCCAGGACCCCCGGGGTGCCCCCTCCAGCCCCCAGGCTGCCCTCGGTGCCCTCGGCCCCGCCCGTGCCCCGTCCCGGGGGTGCCGCGGGCATGGGGGAGCCGCTGGGCTGCTGCGAGCGCGTGGCCATCAACGTGGCCGGCCGGCGCTTCGAGACGCTGGTGCGGACGCTGCGGCGCTTCCCCGACACCCTCCTGGGGGACCCCCGGCGCCGGCGCCGCTTCTTCGACCCCCAACGCCGCGAGTACTTCTTCGACCGCCACCGCGGGGCCTTCGGCGCCGTGCTCTACTACTACCAGTCCGGGGGGAGGCTGCGGAGACCCCCCGACGTCCCGCTGGACGTCTTCCTGGAGGAGATGAGGTTCTACCAGCTGGGCGACGAGGCGGAGGAGCGGCTGCGCGAGGCCGAAGGCTTCTCGGTGGAGGAGCCGCCGGCGTTGCCGAGAGGGGGGTTGAGGCGGCGGGCGTGGCTGCTGTGCGAGCACCCCGAGAGCTCGCCCGCCGCGCGCGTGGTGGCCCTGCTGTCCGTGCTGGTCATCCTGGTGTCCATCGTGGTCTTCTGCCTCGAGACGCTGCCGCAGTTCCGGCCCGGCGCGGAGGGAGAGGTAGGGAGGGGTGGGGCGGGGGAGGGGTTGGTGGCGGTGGTGGCGGCGTCCTCGTCGGCCTCGGCTTCGTCTTCAGTGTTGTTGTTTCCATCTTCGTCATCCTCGTCATCGTCATCGCCATCGTCCTCGGTGTCGGTGTCTGCGTCCTCATCCTCGTCATCTTCATCTTCGTCTTCATCGTCATCTTCAGTGTCGTTGTCTCCATCCTCATCATCCTCGTCATCCCCACCGTCCTCAGTGTCGTTGTCTCCATCCTCACGCTCATCATCCTCCTCCTCAGCGTCGTTGTCTCCATCCTCATCCTCATCATCCTCATCAACATCCTCAGTGTCGTCTCCATCCTCATCCTCACCCTCGTCATCCTCATCCTCATCTTCAGTGTCATTGTCTCCATCCTCATCATCCTCGTCATCCCCACGGTCCTCAGTGTCATTGTCTCCATCCTCACGCTCATCATCCTCATCCTCATCCTCAGCGTCGTTGTCTCCATCCTCGCCTTCATCATCCTCACCCTCGTCATCCTCACCCTCATCTTCAGTGTCGTTGTCTCAGTCCACATCTTCATCATCGTCATCTTCATCCTCATCATCATCCTCGGTGTCTGCATCCTCACCCTCATCATCCTCATCCCCATCTTCATCTTCAATGTCGTTGTCACCGTCCTCACCGTCACCATTCTCCTCATCATCTTCAGTGTCATTGTCTCAATCCTCACCTTCATCATCCCCATCGTCCTCGGTGTCATTGTCTGCCTCCTCATGCTCATCATCCTCATCATCATCCTCTGTCATTGTCTCCATCCTCACCTTCATCATCCTCACCCTCATCATCCTCATCCACATCTTCAGTGTCATTGTCTCAATCCTCACCCTCATCATCCTCATCCCCATCTTCATCTTCAGTGTCGTTGTCACCATCCTCACCCTCATCATTCTCCTCATCCTCATCCTCATCATCTTCAGTGTAGTTGTCTCCATTCTCTCCTTCATCATCCTCATCATCTTCAGTGTCGTCTCCATTCTCTCCTTCATCGTCCTCACCCTCATCTTCGTCATCATCTTCAGTGTCATTGTCTCCATTCTCACGCTCATCATCCTCATCTTCATCCTCATCCTCATCTTCGTCTTCTGTGTCATTGTCTGCATCCTCATCATCCTCATCCCCATCTTCACCTTCAGTGTCTTTGTCACCGTCCTCATGCTCATCATCCTCATCCTCACCTTCATGATCATCCTCATCTTCAGTGTTGTTGTCTCCATCCTCATCCTCATCATCCTCATTGTCCTCAGTGTCGTTGTCTGCATCCTCACCCTCATCATCCTCATCCCCATCTTCATCTTCAGCGTCTTTGTCACCGTCCTCATGCTCATCATCCTCATCCTCATCTTCAGCGTCATTGTCTGCATCATCATCCTCATCATCGTTCTCAGTGTCGTTGTCACCATCCTCACCCCCATCATCTTCATCATCATCTTCAGTGTCATCGCCTCCATCCTCACGCTCATCATCCTCACCCCCATCTTCATCTTCAGCGTCATCGTCTCCATCCTCACCCTCATCATCCTCATCTTCGTCTTCAGTGTCATTGTCACCATTATCACCCTCATCATCCTCATTCTCATCTTCATCGTCAGTGTCACTGTCTCCATCCTCACCTTCATCATCCTCATCCTGATCTTTTGTCCTCAGTGTCGCTGTCACCGTCCTCATCCTCATCATCCTCACCCTCATCTTCATCCTCATCCTCATCTTCATCTTCATCGTTGTTGTCACCATCATCACCCTCATCGTCCTCATCCTCATCTTCATCTTCAGTGTCGTTGTCTTCATCCTCACCTTCACCATTCTCACACTCATCATCCTCATCCTCATCTTCGTCTTCAGTGTTGTTGTCACCATCATCACCCTCATCGTCCTCACCTTCATCGTCAACACCAGTGTCATTGTCTGCATCCTCATCCTCCTCATCCCCATCTTCGTCTTCACTGTCATTGTCTCCATCCTCACCCTCATCCTCCTCATCCTCAGTGTCCTCATCGTGGCCATCCTCATCCTCACCTTCATCCCCACCACCATCCTCGTCCTCGTCCTCATCAGCCTCACCCTCCTCATCCTCAGCGTCCCCACCGTCACCATCTTCATCCTCCTCACCATCCTCCTCCTCCTCCTCATCACCCTCAGCCTCACCCTCCTCATCCTCTCCCTCCTCAGTGTCTTCCTCCTCACCTTCCTCGTCGTCTTCATCATCCTCATCCTCGCCCTCCTCGTCTTCGCCTTCCTCATCCTCCTCCTCCTCATCCTCGCCCTCCTCATCGTCTCCTGTCCCGGTATTCTCCTCCTCACCCTTCTGGTCATCTTCATCATCCTCATCCTCACCACCCTCCTTGTCCTCATCTTCTTCATCCTCGGTCTCATCATCCTCATCCTCACCACGCTGTGTCCTCATTGTCCCCGTCCTCATCTTCCTCCTCCTCCTCCTCCTCCGCCTCCTCCTCCTCCTCCTCGTCCTCCTCCTCATCCTCCTCCTCCTCGTCCTCGTCCTCCTCCTCGTCGTCCTCGTCCTCGTCCTCCTCCTTCTCCTCCTCCTCCTCCTCCTCCTCCACCCTCACCATGAGACCCAGGGCTCTGGGTGCTCCCCAGCCCCCATCACCCCCACTGGGTGGTCAGTTCGGGGCTCTGGGTGCTCCCCAACCCCCATTAACCCATTCTGGTTGTCTCCAAACCCCACTGGGTGGTCAGTTTGGGTTCTGGGTGCTCCCTGACCCCCAGTAACCCATTTTGGGGGTCTCCAGCCCCCATCACCCCCACTGGGTGGTCAGTTCGGGGCTCCGGGTGCTCCCCAGCCCCCATTAACCCATTCTGGGGCTGGATTTGGGGCTCTGGGTGCTCCCCGACCCCCATCACCCACACTGGGTGGTCATTTCAGGGCTCTGGGTGCTCCCCAACCCCCATTAACCCATTCTGGGGCTGGATTTGGGGCTCTGGGTGCTCCCCAACCCCCATCACCCCCACTGGGTGGTCATTTCGGGGCTCTGGGTGCTCCCCAACCCCCATTAACCCATCCCAGCCCCTTTCCCACCCCCACTGGGTGCCACACCCAGACATCCCCAAGCCCCCTCCCCCATTAACCCCGCCCCCCATTAACCCCTTCATTAACCCCACCCCCCCCATTAACCCCCCACCTCTCTCCCCCCTTCTCCCCACAGCCCCCTTCGCCCTCCCCCACCAACACCACCAGCCCCGCGCCGCCTCCGCAGCGCACGGGCCTGACCGACCCCTTCTTCCTGGTGGAGACCATCTGCATCTGCTGGTTCTCACTGGAGCTACTGGTCAGGCTGGTGGCCAGCCCCAGCAAGGCGGCGTTCTTCCGCAGCGCCATGAACCTCATCGACCTGGCGGCCATCGCGCCCTACTTCATCGCGCTGGGCACGGAGCTGGCGCGGCAGCGCGGCATCGGCCAGCCCGCCATGTCGCTGGCCGTGCTCAGGGTCATCCGCCTGGTGCGCGTCTTCCGCGTCTTCAAACTCTCGCGCCACTCCACGGGGCTGCAGATCCTGGGCCAGACGCTCAAGGCCAGCATGAGGGAGTTGGGGTTGCTCATCTTCTTCCTCCTCATCGGCGTCGTGCTCTTCTCCAGCGCCGTCTACTTCGCCGAGGCCGAGGACGCGGCCACGGCCTTCACGTCCATCCCGCAGGCCTTCTGGTGGGCCGTGGTCACCATGACGACGGTGGGCTACGGCGACATGGCGCCGGTGACGGTGGGCGGGAAGCTGGTGGGCTCGCTGTGCGCCATCGCCGGCGTGCTCACCATCTCGCTGCCCGTGCCCGTCATCGTCTCCAACTTCTCCTACTTCTACCGGCGCGAGCTGCGCGGGGAAGAGGCCGGAGAGGCCGCGCCCGCCGCCGCCTGCCCGCACCACCCCGAGCCCCACGGAGCAGCCGCAGCAGCCCCAGGAGAGGCCGAGGCCAAGGCGGCAGCGCCGGGCCAGGCCTGGGGGGTGGACGGGGAGGCCGGAGGGGACAAAGGGTGGGGAGGGGGGAGGTTGGTGACGGAGGTGTGAGGGGGGGGGGGGGGGGAGGGGATGGGGGGGGATGGGGGGGGGGAGGATGGAGCGGAGGGCGCTGGGACGGAGTGGAGTGCGCTGGGACGGAGTGGAGTGCACTGGGATGGAGTGGAGCGCACCGGAACAAACTGGGAGTGCACTGGGATGGAGTGGAGTGCACTGGGATGGAGTGGAGCGCACCGGAACAAACTGGGAGTGCACTGGGACGGAGTGGAGCGCACCGGAACAAACTGGGAGTGCGCTGGGACGGAGTGGAGTGCACTGGGATGGAGTGGAGCGCACCGGAACAAACTGGGAGTGCACTGGGACGGAGTGGAGCGCACCGGAACAAACTGGGAGTGCACTGGGATGGAGTGGAGTGCACTGGGATGGAGTGGAGCGCACCGGAACAAACTGGGAGTGCACTGGGATGGAGTGGAGCGCACCGGAACAAACTGGGAGTGCGCTGGGACGGAGTGGAGTGCACTGGGATGGAGTGGAGCGCACCGGAACAAACTGGGAGTGCACTGGGACGGAGTGGAGCGCACCGGAACAAACTGGGAGTGCACTGGGATGGAGTGGAGTGCACTGGGATGGAGTGGAGCGCACCGGAACAAACTGGGAGTGCACTGGGATGGAGTGGAGCGCACCGGAACAAACTGGGAGTGCGCTGGGACGGAGTGGAGTGCACTGGGATGGAGTGGAGCGCACCGGAACAAACTGGGAGTGCACTGGGACGGAGTGGAGCGCACCGGAACAAACTGGGAGTGCACTGGGATGGAGTGGGAGGTGCTGGGATGGAGTTGGAGCGGACCAGGGCAAACTGGGAGTGCACTGGGATGGACTGGAGTGCACTGGGATGGAGTGGGAGGGTGCTGGGATGGACTGGAGTGCACTGGGATGAACTGGGAGTGCACCTGGATGGACTGGGAGTGCACTGGGATGGATTTGGAGTGCACTGGGATGGACTGGAGTGCACTGGGATGGAGTGGGAGGGTGCTGGGATGGATTGGAGTGCACTGGGATGGACTGGGAGTGCACTGGGATGGGCTGGAGTGCACTGGGATGAACTGGAAGTGCACCTGGATGGACTGGGAGTGCACTTGGATGGACTGGAGTGCACCAGGACAAACTGGGAGTGCACTGGGATGGATTGGGAGTGCACTGGGATGGACTGGAATGAAAGAAGATGAACTAGGAGTGCACTAGGATGAACTGGGAGTGCACCGGGATGGATTGGAGTGCACTGGGATGAACTGGGAGTGCACCTGGACAAACTGGGAGTGCACTGGGATGGACTGGAGTGCACTGGGATGGAGTGGGAGGGTGCTGGGATGGATTGGAGTGCACTGGGATGAACTGGGAGTGCACCTGGATGAACTGAGAGTGCACCTGGATGGACTGGGAGTGCACTGGGATGGACTGGAGTGCACTGGGATGGACTGGGAGTGCACTGGGGTGGACTGGGAGTGCACTGGGGTGGACTGGGAGTGCACTGGGGTGGACTGGGGGGCACTGGGATGGACTGGAGTGCACCAGGATGGACCAGAATGAAGGAGGATGAACTGGGAGTGCACTGGAATGGACTGGAGTGCACTGGGATGAACTGGAATGACGGAGGATGAACTGGGAGTCCACTGGAACAAACTGGGAGTGCACCTGGATGGACTGGGAGCGCACTGGGATGGACTGGGAGTGCACTGGGATGGACTGGGAATGCACGGGGACGAACTGGGAGCGCACCAGAACAAACAGGGGCGAATGAGGACGGACTGGGAGGTTCCAGGATGAACTGGGAGTGCACTGGGACAAACTGGGAGGGCATCAGAATGAACTGGGGGGCACTGGAACAACGGGGGCTGCACGAGGATGGACTGGGATGAACTGGGAGAGCACCAGGATGGACTGGGATGAACTGGGAGAGCACCAGGACAGACTGGGATAAACTGGGGGAGCACCAGGACAAACTGGGATGAACTGGGATGAACTGGGGGAGCACCAGGTTGGACTGGGATGAACTGGGAGAGCACTAGGATGAACTGGGAGAGACTGGGATGAACTGGGGGTGCACCGGGATGAGCTGGGGGAGCACCGGGATGAACTGGGGAGCACCAGGATGAACTGGGATGAACTGGGGGAGCACCAGGATGGACTGGGATGAACTGGGGGAGCACCAGGACGAACTGGGATGAACTGGGGGAGCACCAGGATAAACTGGGGGAGCACCAGAATGGACTGGGGGAGCACCAGGATGAACTGGGATGAACTGGGGGTGCACCAGGATGGACTGGGGGAGCACCAGGATGGACTGGGATGAACTGGGATGAACTGGGATGAACTGGGGGAGCACCAGGACGAACTGGGGGAGCACCAGGATGGACTGGGATGAACTGGGATGAACTGGGATGAACTGGGGGAGCACCAGGACGAACTGGGGGAGCACCAGGACGGACTGGGATGAACTGGGATGAACTGGGGGAGCACCAGGATGGACTGGGGGAGCACCAGGACGGACTGGGATGAACTGGGATGAACTGGGGGAGCACCAGGATGGACTGGGGGAGCACCAGGATGGACTGGGATGAACTGGGATGAACTGGGATGAACTGGGGGAGCACCAGGACGAACTGGGGGAGCACCAGGATGGACTGGGATGAACTGGAGGAGCACCAGGATGAACTGGGATGAACTGGGATGAACTGGGGGAGCACCAGGACGGACTGGGATGAACTGGGATGAACTGGGGGAGCACCAGGATGGACTGGGGGAGCACCAGGATGGACTGGGATGAACTGGAGGAGCACCAGGATGAACTGGGGGAGCACCAGGATGGACTGGGATGAACTGGGATGAACTGGGATGAACTGGGGGAGCACCAGGACACACCGAGAGCACCCCGAGAACCCCCGTGCGCCTCCCCCCAGCCACGTCCTGTCCCCCGCTCCCCCCAACTCCCCCCCCCGGGCCCCCCCTCCCCCCCCCCCCTCGGGGCCTCGTGTCCGGTTTGGGTGGGGGGGGGAGGGGCAGGGGGGCACCCAACCCCCCCCGGCCAATAAAGGCGACAGTCGGGGGCACCGGGGGGTCCCGGGGGTCCTGGTGTGGGGCTGGGGGGGTCCCGGGGGTCCTGGTGTGGGGCTGGGGGGGGTCGGGGGGTCCCGGGGGTCGGGGCGGGGTCGCAGGACCCCGGGGTGGGGGCTGGATGCGGCACTGCTGAGTCAGCAGGTTCATACTTTGGGGTCCCAGGAAGGGAGGGGGGGTAGTTGGGGGGAGGGGTGAGCCCCAAGTGCCTTCTCCCAGTCCAAACCAGTCCCTCCCAGTGCCCCCCCCCAGTGCCCCGCCAGTCTTTCCCCACTTCCTGCTGCAGTCTGTCCCACACCTCTCCCAGTCTCTTCCAGTCCCTCCCAGTGCCCTCTCAGCCCCTCGTGGTCACCACCAGTGCCCCCTCAGTCCCTCCCAGTGCCCCCCCCCCCCCCAGCCTCTCCCAGTCCTTCCCAGTTCCCCCCCAGTTCTCCCACCCACCCTCGGAGGACCGGACCCGTCCTCCACCGCCAGGGGGCGCGGTGGCACGCAACCCACCGGAAGCGGCGGCGTAGCACGACCGGAAGTCACCTTGCAGGCGCCCGGAAGAGGCGCGGCGCGACGCGATGGGGGGCGTGGTTTGTGCGGAGGGGGCGGGGCTTCAACCGGGCTCGCCCAAGGACAAAAAGGGCGGGAACGAAACCACCGGGGGCGGGGCTGTGCGCCGGAAGTGACGTCACGGCGGCGGGCCGGTGTGGGCAGAGCCGGGAGCGGCGGCGGTGGGATCGGACTTCGGCCTCGGTTCTCAGCCCCGGTTCTCGGCCCCGGTTCTCGGCTCCGGTTCTCGGCCCCGGATCCCGGTCCCGGTGCTCGTTCCGGCTCCGTTCCTGGTCGGTCCCGTTGCGATGCGGGCCGAGCTGCGCGGCCTCGCCGGGCCGGTGCCGCTGCCCGACGGGCAGCCCGTGGTGCTGGGCCGGGGTCCGCTCACCGGCGTCACGGACCGCAAGTGCTCCCGGCAGCAGGGTGGGTGCGGGGACCCCCGGGACACCGGCATCAGCCCGCGCCAACCCGCAGAGCCCCCAGACCCACCGGGACACCCCCGCGCCCCTCTCGGCCTCGGTTCTGGGACACCCGGCGGAACCGGCACCCTCCGGGTCGCCCCCAAACCCCGCCCCCGGTTCAATCCCGGGACCCCCCACCCACGCCTGGGTTAAGGAAACCTCCCCAAATTTCTCCCAATCCCCCTCAGGATCCCCCAAATCCCCCCCCCGGGATCCCCCCCAAGCCCCACCCCCACGGTCTGGGGACACCTCTGGGGGTCCCCTCCCCCCCAGCCCGGTTTTTTGGGGGGGGCTCGGGGGTCCCCAAATGTGACCCCTCCCCACAGTGGAGATCGTGGCCAACTACGCCGAGGGCACCGCCCAGGTCACACAGGTGGGGGGGGTTGGGGGTCCCGGGGGGGTTTTGAGGGGGTCTCGGGGGGTTTTGGGGAGTCTGGGGGGGTCCTGGAAGGGTCTGGGGGGGTTTTGGGGGGTCTGGAGGGGTCCTGGAAGGGTCTGGGGGGGTTTTGTGGGGTTCAGGGGGGCACTGGGGGTGTTCCGGGGTGGTTAAAGGGGTCCTGGGGGGGATTTGATGGGGGACCCTGAGAGGTTTTGGGGGTGTCCCGGGGGTGATTTGGGGGACCCTGAGAGGTTTTGGGGGTGTCCTGGGGGTGATTTGGGGGTCCCTGGGGGGCTCTGGGGGTCCTTTTGGGGAGCGTGGGGGACCCACGGGGGGGGTCTCCGAGCAATTTGGGGGGGTTTGGGGTCATTTTGAGCGGGTTTGGTTCCCCCCGGTGTGGAGCGAGCCGCGGTGCTGGGGGGGGGGGGGGGATCCCGCTGGGATTTGGGGGGTCCTGGGGGTTATTTTGGGGAGGGGGCTCCCCCCTCACTCCCCTCGCACCCCCCCAGCGCGGGGTGAACCCCAGCTCGGTGGGGGGGTCCGTGCTGGGCCGGGGGGGCCGCGGGACCCTCGGGGCCGGGCAGACGCTGCTGCTGGTGAACGGGAGGTACCCCCTGGTCCTGCACTTCGAGGGGTCCCCCCGCCCCAAAAAACGCCCCCCCAGCCCCCCCGAGGAGCCCCCCCCGGCCCGCAGAGCCCCCCCCAGCCCCTCCCGGGGGGGGTGGGAGAAGCTCGGAGCCCTCCTCGTCTTCACCGCCCCGGGGGTCCGGCCCAGCACCAAGGTACGGGGGCTGGGGGAGGGATTTGGGGGGGTCCTGTGCCCCCTCCCACCTTGGGGAATCCCCAGGGGCAGCCCCAGACCCAACCCCAGGGGCTCCCCAAACCCACCCCCAGCCTCCCTTTAACCCCCAGCACCCCCCAAATCCCTTCCCAGCACCCCCAAATCCCACCCCAGACCCCCTTGAACCCCACCCCAGCACCCCCAAATCCCACCCTGAGACCCGTCAACCCATCCAGACCCCCCCCAAATCCCACCCTGACACCCCTCAACCCACTCAGACCCCCCAAAATCCCTCCCCAGCACCCCCAAATCCCACCCTGAGACCCGTCAACCCACCCAGACCCCCCCAAATCCCACCCTGAGACCCCTCAACCCACTCAGACCCCCCAAAATCTCTCCCCAGCACCCCCAAATCCCACCTCAGACCCCTCAACCCACTCAGACCCCCTCAAATCCCTTCCCAGCACTCCCAAATCCCACCCTGGGACCCCTCAACCCACCCAGACCCCCCAAAAATCCCCCCCAGCACCCCCAAATCCCACCCTGAGACCCTTCAACCCACTCAGACCCCCCCAAATCCCTTCCCAGCACCCCCAAATCCCACCCCAGACCCCCTTGAACCCCATCCCAGCACCCCCAAATCCCACCCTGAGACCTGTCAACCCACCCAGACCCCCCCAAATCCCACCCTGACACCCCTCAACCCACTCAGACCCCCCCAAAATCCCTCCCCAGCACCCCCAAATCCCACCCTGAGACCCCTCAACCCACTCAGACCCCCTCAAATCCCTTCCCAGCACTCCCAAATCCCACCCTGGGACCCCTCAACCCACCCAGACCCCCCAAAAATCCCCCCCAGCACCCCCAAATCCCACCCTGAGACCCGTCAACCCACTCAGACCCCCCCAAATCCCTTCCCAGCACCCCCAAATCCCACCCCAGACCCCCTTGAACCCCACCCCGGCACCCCCAAATCCCACCTCAGACCCCTCAACCCACTCAGACCCTCCCCAAATCCCTTCCCAGCACTCCCAAATCCCACCCTGGGACCCCTCAACCCACCCAGACCCTCCCCAAATCCCTTCCCAGCACCCCCAAATCCCACCCCAGACCCCCTTTTACCCCCGAAGACCCCCAAACAACCCCTTCACGTGGGTGAACCCCACCCCCCAGTTCCCCTGGGGGACAATTGGGTGGGATTTGGGGGTCCTGCAGGGTCCCTGACCCCTCCTTTTTTTGGGGACCCCCCCCAGATCGCCGGGTTTGACCTGGACGGGACCCTCATCACCACCCGCTCGGGGAAGGTGTTTCCCACCAGCCCCGACGACTGGAGGTGAGGAGGGGGCGGTTTTGGGGGGCACAAGGGGTTTTAGGGGGGGGGTCTGGTGGCCGTTTTTGGGGTTCCCCTCAGTTTGTATTTTGTTTCCTCTCCTTCCTCTCCTCCAGGATTTTGTATCCCGAGATCCCCAAGAAGCTGAAGCAGCTGCAGAGTGAGGGGTATAAGGTGAGAGCCCTCCCCAAAATCCCACCCTGGAGCCCCTCGGAGACCCCCAAATCTTGGGGACCCCCCCCCCAGTTCGCTTCAAGCCACCCCAAACTGCTCGAATCTCCCCCCAAACCCCTCGAAGCCCCCCCCAAACTCCACCTTCTCCCACCTCAGACCTCTCAGTACCTTCCAAACCCCCCCCAATCTCTTGGGGTCCTCCCCAAACCTCTCCCGAGACCCCCCCTCAAATCCCCCCCCCCGATGCCTCCCCACCCTCCCAGACCCTCCCAATCCTCCTCAGCCCACTCAGGGCTCCCCCAAACCCCGCTGAACCCCCTCCAGCCCCCCCCCAAACCCCCCCAGGGACCCCCCAAACCCCGTTTCTTGCCCCCCCAGCTCGTGGTGTTCACCAACCAGTTGGGGATCTCCCGGGGCCGGCTGCGCCCGGAGCTGTTCCAGGCCAAGGTGGAGGCGGTGATGGAGCACCTCGGGGTGGCCCTGCAGGTGCGGGAGAGCCCCAAAACCCCTCCAGGAACCCCCCCAAAACTCGGGGGTCCCTCCCCTGCCCCCCTTCCAGGGGTTTTGGGAACCCCCCCAAAACTCCAGGGACTGACCCCCGTCCCTCTCAATTCAGGTGCTGGTGGCGACGGGACCTGGGATCTACAGGAAACCAGTGCTGGGAATGTGGGAGCACCTGTGTGAGAAGGTGGCACTGGGAGGGGACTGGGAAGGACTGGGAGCTGGTGGGGAGGGCTGGGAGGGATTAGGGGAGGCTGGGGGGGACTGGGAAGGGCCACTGGGAGGGATTGGGGGGTTAGGATGGGATTGGCGGGGACTGGAAGAAGACTAGGAGGTACTGGGGAGAACTGGGAGGGGATTGGGAAGGACTGGGAACTGGTGGGGAAGGCTGAGGGGGACTGGGAAGGGCCACTGGGAGGGATTGGGGGGGTTAGGGTGGGATTGGAAGAGGACTGGGAGGTACTGGGGAGAACTGGGAGGGGATTGGGGGGGACTGGGAACTGGTGGGGAAGGCTGAGGGGGACTGGGAAGGGCCACTGGGAGGGATTGGGGGGGTTAGGGTGGGATTGGAAGAGGACTGGGAGGTACTGGGGAGAACTGGGAGGGGATTGGGGGGGACTGGGAACTGGTGGGGAAGGCTGAGGGGGACTGGGAAGGGCCACTGGGAGGGATTGGGGGGGTTAGGGTGGGATTGGCGGGGACTGGAAGAAGACTGGGAGGTACTGGGGGTACTGGGAAGGGACTGGGAAGGACTGGGAACTGGTGGTGCTGGGGGATGTCAGAGGAGTCACTGGTGTGAACTGGTGTGAACTGGTTTGGGTCCCGCAGGCAAACGGGGACGTGACGGTGTCGG
Source organism: Aphelocoma coerulescens (assembly GCF_041296385.1). Classification (NCBI taxonomy): domain Eukaryota; kingdom Metazoa; phylum Chordata; class Aves; order Passeriformes; family Corvidae; genus Aphelocoma; species Aphelocoma coerulescens. The sequence goes on from NW_027183536.1 coordinate 71,686, forward strand.
TGCCCGACAGCCTCTACGTGGGGGGTGAGCACAGGGGTCCTGGGGAGGTTTTGGGGGGTCCTGGGGGGTGTCACAGGGGGGTTTTGGGGACATTGGGGTGGTCTTGGGGGGTAATTAGGGGGGTCCTTGGGGTGTTTGGGGGTTCAGGGGAGGTCCTGGGGGGAGTTTGGGGCTCTGGGTGGGTTTTTGGGGTCCTGGGAGGGGGTCCCAGCCTCTCCCTCGATCTCTCATTTGCCCCCAGACGCCGCTGGACGCCCCCCGAACTGGGCCCCAGGGCGGAAGAAAAAGGATTTCTCCTGCAGCGATCGATTGGTGGGGACCCCAAAACCTGCCTGGGGACCCCTCAATCCCCTGGGACCCTCCAAAATCCCTGGGGATCCCCCCGACACCCCCAAATCCCTGCAGCCCCACGCTGTGCCTCTCCCAGTCCCCCCAGTTCATGACCCTGGGGTCTCCTGTGCCCCCAGTCCCTCCCAGTGCCCCCACACCCCCAGGTCCCGCTCTTCCAGTGTCCCCTCAGTGCCCCCAGTTGACCCCAGTGCCCCCAATTCACCCCCCCAGTCCCTCCCATTTATTCCCCAGTGCTCCCAGTTGACCCCAGTGCCCCCAGTTCACCCCCCCAGTCCCTCCCATTTACCTGCCAGTGCCCCCAGTTCACCCCAGTTCACCCCCCCAGTCCCTCCCATTTATTCCCCAGTGCCCCCAGTTCACCCCCCCAGTCCCTCCCATTTACACCCCCAGTGCCCCCAGTTGACCCCAGTGCCCCCAGTTGACCCCAGTGCCCCCAATTCACTCCCCCAGTCCCTCCCATTTACACCCCCAGTGCCCCCAGTTGACCCCAGTGCCCCCAGTTGACCCCAGTGCCCCCAATTCACCCCCCCAGTCCCTCCCATTTACCCGCCAGTGCCCCCAGTTGACCCCAGTGCCCCCAGTTCACCCCCCCAGTCCCTCCCATTTACCTGCCAGTGCCCCCAGTTGACCCCAGTGCCCCCAGTTCACCCCCCCAGTCCCTCCCATTTACACCCCCAGTGCCCCCAGTTGACCCCAGTGCCCCCAGTTGACCCCAGTGCCCCCAGTTCACCCCCCCAGTCCCTCCCATTTACCCGCCAATGCCCCCAGTTGACCCCAGTGCCCCCAGTTCACCCCCCCAGTCCCTCCCATTTACCCCGCCAGTGCCCCCAGTTGACCCCAGTGCCCCCAGTTGACCCCAGTGCCCCCAGCTCACCCCCCCAGTCCCTCCCATTTACACCCCCAGTGCCCCCAGTTGACCCCAGTTCACCCCCCCAGTCCCTTCCATTTACCCCCCAGTGCCCCCAGTTGACCCCAGTGCCCCCAGTTCACCCCCCCAGTCCCTCCCATTTACCCCCCCCAGTGCCCCCAGTTGACCCCAGTGTTCCCAGTTCGCTCTCAACGCCGGGCTGCGGTTCCTGACTCCTGAGGAAAAGTTCCTGGGCTGGGCCCCGGCTCCCTTTGATCTCCCGGCCTTCGACCCCGTGAGTGACCAGTGACCCCATGAGTGACCACTGACCCCATGAGTGACCACTGACCCCAAGAGCACCCCCCGAGCCTGTCCCCAATCCTGACCTTTGCTCCCAGCGCCGCCGGGACCCCAAAGCCGCCTCGGAACCCTCCAAGGCTGAGCTGGTGTCGGACAAACCCGAGGTGCTGCTGACCGTCGGCTTCCCCGGGGGTGAGCGGGCACTGACCCTGAGCCCTACACTGAGCACTGACCCCGACGTCTGATCCCTCATGGGGGAGAGGGAAAGAAAAAAGGGGGAAAAAGTGGCAGGAAACGTGAGGGGAGGAAAAGGGAGGGAAAGGTGAGGGGAGAAAAGGGAGGGAAAGGTGAGGGGAGAAAAGGGAGGGAAAGGTGAGGGAGGAAAAGGGAGGGAAAGGTGAGGGGGGAAAAGGGAGGGAAAGGTGAGGGAGGAAAAGGGAGGGAAAGGTGAGGGGAGAAAAGGGAGGGAAAGGTGAGGGGAGAAAAGGGAGGGAAAGGTGAGGGGAGAAAAGGGAGGGAAAGGTGAGGGGGGAAAGGGAGGGAAAGGTGAGGGAGGAAAAGGGCGGGAAAGGTGAGGGGGGGAAAGGGCGGGAAATGTGAGGGGAGAAAAGGGCGGGAAACATGAGGGGGAAACGGAGGGAAACGTGAGGGGGAAAAGAGCGGGAAAGGTGAGGGGAGAAAAGGGCGGGAAACGTGAGGGATAAAAAAAGAAACGTGAGAGGAAAGATGTGGGAAACGTGAGGGGGGAAAAAGGAGTTGGGGTAAACCGGGCAAAACTGTGAGAAATTTGAGAGGAAAAAAGAAAGTTTTTCCCCCTCAGCCGGCAAATCCACCTTCGTGAAGCGACACCTGATCCCGGCAGGATACGAATACGTTAACAGGGTGAGTTCCCGACGCCCGTGTGACCCCCGGGGCGCTCCGGGCTCATGGCCGCGCTGTGTCTCCCCCTGTTCAGCCGCCCTGGCCCAGGGTGACCACCCTGTGGCACCCCCTGACCCGTGGCGACCCCCAGGACACGTTGGGCTCGTGGCAGCGCTGTGTCTCCGCCTGCTCGGCCGCCCTGGCTCGGGGCCGCCCTGTCGTCGTGGACAACACCAACCCTGACCCTGAATCGCGGCAAAGGCCAGTCTGGGAACTGGGAGGGCACTGGGAACTGCTCCCCCGCTCCCCCCAACCCTTGGGACCCCTCTCCTGGGGGTTTTGAGCCCTACGTCCCTCATTTTGGGGACATCCCGACCCGCCCTGTGCCCCCCAGGTTCGTGTCCTGTGCCCGGGAGGCGGCGGTGCCGTGTCGGTGCCTCCAGTTCACGGCGAGCCTGGAGCAGGCGCGGCACAACTGCAGGGTGAGGAGGGGTCTGAGGGGGGGGGTCCTGATCCTCCTCCCGAGGGGTGGTGGGCTGAGCCCTCAGCACCCCCTGAACCCTTTTTCTTTGGGTTTTCGCCCCAAAAAGTTCCGGGATATGACGCAGAGCGGCCACGTCCCCGTCACCGACGCTGTTCTGTTCGGCTACAAGTGAGGGGGGGGCTGGGGGGGCACCGGGAGGGTTTTGGGGGGGGGGCTGGGGGGGTTTGGATGCGTCTGGGGGGGGGCCCAGGGAGAATTCTGGGGATCTGCGGCATTTTGGGGAATCCCTGGGCAGGATCTAAAAGGGCTCCGGGGGGATTTTGGGGCATCTGAGGCGTTTTGGGAGCTTTGTAGGGATGGTTTAAAGAGGCTTTGGGGGGTTTGGGGGAATTTGGGGCTGGTTTGGGGCTTTTTGCCCTTCTCTCCATGATTTAACCCTGTTACTTTTTTGTTGTTGTTCAATTTTCTCTATTTTTGCCTCTTTTCCCATTTTGGGAGGGTTTCTTCCCTGTTCTGTTCCCCATTTTGGGTGGGCTTTTCCCTTTTCTCCTCTCACTTCTCCTTATCTTGGGTGGGTTTGCCCCATTTTTGCTGGGTTTTTCCCTATTCAGAGCTGTTTTCCCCCCCCCACCTTACCCAATTCTTTGCGATTTTTCCCCATTTCCTCCCCCTCAGGAAACACTTTGTGGCCCCCGACCTCTCCGAAGGCTTCTCCCAAATCCTCCAGATCCCCTTTGTGCCCCATTTCGGGGACCCCCCAGACCCCCAACGCCAACGCCTCTTCTTCCAGTTCAGCGATGGATGAAGCCCCCCCTTGAACCCCCAATAAAGGCACTGCCCCTCTCCCAAGTTTTGGCAATTTTGGGGAATTTTTGGCTCCAAACCAAAGTTTTATTGTACAAAGGGGGGGAGAGGTGAGTGGGGGAGGGGCAGGGGGTGGGGTCACGGTGTTTCCATGGATTCGCTCTCTGTGGAGAGAAGGGGGGAGGGGCTGCGTCAGGGACCCCCCAGTGTCCCCAAGTTCCCCCCCAGTTTACCTCTTTGCCCCCATTTCTGCCCCGATTTTTTTCATTTTTACCTATTTTCTCCCGGTTTTACCCAATGTCCATCCCATTTCCACTTTTTTTTGCCCCAATTCCTTCATTTCTGTCTTTTTTCTCCCTCGTTTACCCAACTTCCCCATTTTTAACCACGTTTCTCGCATTTTTCTCCATTTGGCACATTTTTCCCTCTACTTCTTCCATTTTTGCCCCTTTTGTCCTGCTTTTACCAAATTCCATCCATTTTTACCATTTTTTCCTGCTATTTTGCCCGATTCTCTTCCTTTTTCCTTCATAATTCTTCCATTTCTACCCTACATCCCCCAAGTTTTGGGCGTTGATCCTAATTTTGCCCAATTTTTACGCCTCCCCGCTCCTCCTCCATGTTGCCCCACGTCCCCAGTGTCACCCACCCTGTTCCCACCCAGGTGTCCCCAGGTGTCCCCCAGGTGCTCACGGAGCTCGTTGAACAGAAAGGCCTCCTGGTACTCCCTCATGTACTGGGTGGAGCGCGACTCGTCCAGGAACAGGGAATACACGCGCTTGATGTCCTCCACCCCCACCTCCGCGCCCTGCCGGGGCACAGGCGTCAGGAGGGAGGTTCCCCAAAATATTTCACCTCGTGTTTTCCACTCTCTTTTCCTACTTCCTGCTCTTTTGCTTCCTCACCTTTCCCTCCCTTTCCCCCCTCACCTTTCCCTCCCTTTCCCCCCCTCACGTTTCCCTCCATTTTCTCCCCTCACCTTTCCCTCCCATTTTCCCTCCCATTTTCCCCCCCACCTTTTCCCTTCCATTTTCCCCCTCACCTTTCCCTCCCTTTTCCCCCTCACATTTCCCGCCCTTTTCCCCCCTCACCTTTCCCTCCCTTTCTCCCCTCCCCTCACGTTTCCCGCCCTTTTTCCCCTCACCTTTCCCGCCCTTTTCCCCCCTCACGTTTCCCTCCCATTTTCCCCCTCGTTTCCCACCCTTTTCTCCTCTCACCTTTCCATCCCTTTTCCCCCCTCACGTTTCCCTCACTTTTCTCCCCTCACCTTTCCCTCCCATTTTCCCCCCTCACCTTTCCCTCCCTCTTCTCCCCTCACCTTTCCCTCCCATTTTCCCCCTCACCTTTCCCTCCCTTTTCCCAAAGCTCACGTATGACCCCAAACTCTCAGGAGCACCCCAAATCCCCACTGACCCCCCCACCCCACTCCCCCCACGCTCCCTCAGCACCTCATGTCCAGGCCCCACGATGTTGCCCCCCTCACCCCCATTTGGGGTCCCACCCCACCACCTCCTGACCCCAGGTTTGGGATCCCATCCCCCAAACTTTGGGGTGTCCTCGGGATTTGGGGTGCCCACCTTGCGTTTCCTGGCCACCAGGCTGGCGGCGGTGATGAGCTGCATCGCGTAGCGCAGCGACGTCTCCAGCCCGATGCGGGTCAGCACCGCGTACGCGTCCTCCGTCATCTCCACGTCCTCCTCCTCGCACCTGCGCCCCGAAACCAGTCAGGGGGACCCCAGAATGGGCAAGGGATCCCCTAAAACGGGGCAGGGGGTCCCTAAAAGAGGCCTGGGGGCACCCCGAGCGGGTTATGGGGGGGTGCCAGTCCCCCGTACGGAGCCATGGTGATGGTTTTTGGGGTGCACAGGTGTGCCAGGGTGTGGTCAGGGCTGCGTCAGGGAGGATTTTGGGGTGCCCAGCTGTGTTTTTGGGGTGTCCCACCGGATTTTGAGGATCTGCCGGGTCTCCTTGTCCCCGTACGGAGCCGTGGCGATGATCAGCAGCCGGTCCAGCAGATCCAACGGGAGCCCGTGGGGGCTGCGGTGGGCAGTGCCTCGGATCCTGAGGGACAGGTGGACGTGGTGGGGAGGGAGGTTCAGGTGAAATTTGGGGGGGGGTTCAGGTGAGGTTTGGGGGTGCCCAGGTGTGCTCAGGTACCTGGTGATGCCGCGGTTCGTGGCCATGATCAGCACCGGGGCCATGTCGCTCTCCAGGGCCCGGTTGAGGAAGGAGAAGCTCTCGATGTCCAGCATGTGAACCTCATCGATGAACAGCACCTGGGGGGGGTTTGGAGGGCTCTTGGTGACCCGCGAGAGCGTTTTGGGAGGGTCCTGGGGGGCTCTTGGTGATCCCCAAGGGGGTTCCCAGGGGGTTTGGGGGATCCCGGTGCAGCTCCTTCGGCTGATTTGTCACCTGGCTCCCCAGAGAGATGGATTTTGGGGGGTTCCTGAAGAGGTCTTGGTAGGTCCAGGGGAGGTTTGGGGGTCCTCAGGGGGATTTTGGGGGGACTGGAGTGGACTTTGGAGGTCCCTGAGGGGCTTTTGGGTCGTTCTGGTGCAGCTAATTAATCTTATTTATCACCTGGTTCCTTGGAAAAGTGAGGTTTGGGTCTCCGGAGGGGTTTTTGCTTGCTCTGGGGAGGATTTTGGGGGTCAGGGGAAGGTTTGGGGGCCTCAGGGAGGTTCCCAAGGAGATTTTGGGATCTCTGACGGGGTTTTAGGGGGTCCTGTGGGGGTTTTGGGAGCAGTTTGGAAATCTCTGGTAGGATTTTGGCGGTCCTGGGGAGGTTCAGGGGTCCCTGACGGGTTTCTGGGAGGCCCCAGGGGGGTTTTGGGGGTCCCAGAGTGAACTTGGGGGTCCCCAGGGGGGCTTGGGGGTCAGAGCTCACCCCAGGGATGACCTCGGCCTTGCCCTCCTCGCGCCACTCGGCCACTTTGGCGTTGATCTGCTCCCGCACCTCTGGCTTGATCTCACCTGTGTCACCTGGATGTGCAGTTGGGGGGGGTCAGGGGTGGTTTGGGTGAGATGGGAAGGGATTTTAGCGGGGTTTGGGGGCACTTTTAGGGTCTGGGGGTACCCGAGAACAAGGCGAGGAAGCCCTGGGTGCGGGAGTTGATGACATCGATCTCGTGCAGCGACACCGTGTGAACGACCTCGCGCCGCTTCTGCAGCTCCCCATCAGGGCACTGCACGAATTTTGTCTGGGGGGGAGAATTTGGGGGTCAGGCGCACCCCAACCTCCCCTGCGCCCCCCAGAGCCCCCCTCAAAAACCCCACCTGTGCCCCCATGGCATCGTAGTCCCGTGCCCGGGTGAAGGAGCGCCCCAGCTTCGAGATCTTCCCTGTGGCCTTGTCGATGGTGATGACGTCCCTGGGGGGGGGGAAACGGGGTATTTTGGTATTTTTTCCCCCCTCACGTTTCGCTCCATTTTCTCCCCTCACGTTTCCCGCCCTTTTCCCCCCTCACGTTTCCCACCCTTCTCCCCCCTCACCTTTCCCTCCCTTTTCCCCCTCACCTTTCCCTCCCTTTTCCCCCTCACCTTTCCCTCCCTTTTCTCCCCTCACGTTTCCCGCCCTTTTCTCCTCTCACCTTTCCCTCCCTTTTTCCCCCTCACATTTCCCTCCCTTTTCCCCCCTCACATTTCCCTCCCTTTTCTCCCCTCACGTTTCCCGCCCTTTTCTCCCCTCACCTTTCCCTCCCTTTTTCCCCCTCACATTTCCCTCCCTTTTCTCCCCTCACCTTTCCCGCCCTTTTCTCCCCTCACAATTCCCGCCCTTTTCTCCCCTCACGTTTCCCTCCTTTTTCTCCCCCTCACCTTTCCCGCCCTTTTCTCCCCCAAATTTCAGGCTCCCCATCCTCATTTCAGGCTACCCCCACCCCCAACTTTAGGCTCTCCTCCCCAGCTTTTTTGTCCCCCTTCCTGCACCTTCTCCCTCCTCAGCCCCCTCAATTGTCTCCCCCCACAATCCTGGGGTCTCTCCCAAGTTTTAGCAGATCCCACCCAAATTTTGGGATCCTCACCCCAATTTCAGGGTCCTTCACCCCTGTTTTGGAGTTGCCCCGCTCACCCCACCTCCATCTTCTCCCTGCTCAGCTCTTCCATCACCCTCACCCCCAGCTCCGAGATCAGCTCCCCCTCCAATCCAGCCATCCCCCCCTCAAATTCTGGGGTCCCCACCCCAATTTCTGGCTGTCCCTCAAATTTTGGGGGACCCCCACTCACCCTGCCTGCACCTTCTCCTTGCTCAGGGCCTCGATCATCTTTGCCCCCAAGTCGTAAATGGTTTCCATCTCCGTCGTCTTCAGCGTCAGCTTCCCCACCTTCGTCCCCTGCGAGGAAGAGGAAGGTTTGGGGGGGTCCCCGCGATTCTGGGAGGGTCCCGAGGGGATTTTGGGGGCCCAAAGGGGTTTTTGGGGTCCCCCCCTCACCGTGCCGGTGGCTGGGCGGTCGATCTGGATCTCCACCACCTCCCCTTCGATGATCTCAGTCTCCTCCCTGTGAGGCAAAAAAAACAGGGAAACACCCCCAAAATGAGACAGGGGACCCCAAAATTTGGAAAGGGACCCCAAAAAATTGGGGTGGTGGACCCCAAAATCAAGGTGGAAAGATAAAGCTGAGCTCAGAACAGGAAAATGGGAAGTGGGAAGCACAAAACAGAGTGAGGAAACCCTGGAATTGAAAAGGGGTTTTGGAGATCTCAAAATCGTGGTGAGAGGTTCTCTAAATCAGGATGGGAGACCCCAAAATTGTGGGGAAGATTGGTGGGGAGAGAGTGAAATTAAGGGGAGAAACTGCAAAGAAGCTTAAGCTGGAAAGGAAAATGAAGAGTAAAAAATGCAAAATACGCCGTGGAGACCCCAAAACGAGGCAAGCAGCGACCCCCAAATCGGGGCGAAGACCCCAAAACTTGAAAGGAGACCCCAAAACCTGAAAGGAAAACCCACAGTTTTGAGAGCACCGCCCTGAACCTGGGAGGGAAAACGAAACAAACCTCAAAGCAGGTACGAAAATAAAGAACGGGAGAGACAAAACGAAACACGGGGACCCCAAAAGGCGGCGTGGGACCCCCGAAAGGGGCGAGACCCCCGCCCGAAATGGCCCCGTACTTGATGCGGACGCCGATGGAGCGGCGGAAGGCCTGGGTCAGCGCCTCTGTGCGCGACATCTCCAGAGAGAAGATCTCGCTGCCGGCGATGGCCGTGAAGGGCGTGTCGGGGCCCAGCGCCTGCGCCATCCCTGCGGGGAGAAACGGGGGGTTTGGGGGGAATTTCGGGGGGATTTCGGGGGGGTTGGAGGGGTCAGGGGTGAGTTCAAGGGAGATTTGAGGGGTTTGGGGGGGATTTAGAGAGGTTGGAGGAGTCAGGAGTGACTTCAGCGGGGGATTTTCCCAGTGCTGGGCTAGCTAGGGATAAAGGATTTTTAGGGCGTTTTGGGTGGGATTTTGGGTGGGAATTCGGGGATTTTTGGGGTGACGCACCCATGGCGATGGCGGTTTTCCCGGTTCCGGGCTGCCCGGCGATCAGCACGGCGCGTCCGGCGATTTTCCCTTCCTTGATCATCTCCAGGATGACGCCGGCGGCGCGGCGGGCGGACAACTGCCCCACCATGCCCTGAGACACCTGGGCGAGGCACCGAGGGGTATTTTGGTATCTTTTCCCCCTCACCTTTCCCTCCCTTTTCTCCCCTCACCTTTCCCTCTCATTTTCCCCTCTCACCTTTCCCTCCCTTTTCCCCCCTCACCTTTCCCTCCCTTTTCTCCCCTCACCTTTCCCTCCCTTTTCCCCCCTCACCTTTCCCTCCCTTTTCTCCCCTCACCTTTCCCTCTCATTTTCCCCTCTCACCTTTCCCTCCCTTTTCCCCCCTCACCTTTCCCTCCCTTTTCTCCCCTCACCTTTCCCTCCCTTTTCTCCCCTCACCTTTCCCTCCCTTTTCCCCCCTCACCTTTCCCGCCCTTTTCTCCCCTCACAATTCCCGCCCTTTTCTCCCCTCACGTTTCCCTCCCTTTTCTCCCCTCACCTTTCCCGCCCTTTTCTCCCCCAAATTTCAGGCTCCTCATCCTCATTTCAGGCTACCCCCACCCCCAACTTTAGGCTCTCCTCCCCAGCTTTTTTGTCCCCCTTCCTGCACCTTCTCCCTCCTCAGCCCCTCAATTGTCTCCCCCCACAATCCTGGGGTCTCTCTCAAGTTTTAGCAGATCCCACCCAAATTTTGGGATCCTCACCCCAATTTCAGGGTCCTTCACCCCCGTTTTGGGGTTGCCCCGCTCACCCCACCTGCATCTTCTCCCTGCTCAGCTCTTCCATCGCCCTCACCCCCAGCTCCGAGATCAGCTCCCCCCCAATCCCGGTACCTGTCGCGGTTCCAGGGCATCGTCCAAGCCCAGGCCGCGGATGTGGGAGTGGGCGCCTGGGAAGGGAATTGGGGAGGGGGGTTAAAAGGGGTCCCCCCCACTTTGGGGACTCCCTCAATCCCCTCAAAAGTCAGGAGTGACCCCCCCCAAATTCCTGAGTCCCCCGTTTTCCCAGCTTTAGGGGGACACAGGGGTCACCCAAACCCAATCCCACACCTGGATGTGGCAGGGGGTGCCTGGGAATGGGAATTTGGGATATTTAAGGACACTCCCCCACCCCCCACCATACTGGGGACCAGCCAGAAGTGGGATAGAACCCCAAAAATGGGGTGGGGGGATCCCCAAAAAAGGGGAGACCCCCCCCAAAACGAGAGGGTTGTGTCTCACCGATCCGCTCAATCCGCGTGACATCCCGAACCTCCGGAACTTTGGGGGTCTGAGAGGGAATTGGGGGCGTTTGGGGTCACCCCGGGGGGGTCCCCTAAATTCCACCCCTCAGCCCAGCACCCCCAGATCCTCAGGGACCCTCTCCAATCCTTTCGGGCTCTCCCTGGGCCTCCAAATTCCCCTCAGACTTCCCCCCCAACCCCACTCAGGACTCCCTCGACCCCCCAAGACCCCTCTCAGACCCCCTCCCATCCCCCAGAACCTCCCCAATTCGCCTCATCCCTGCTCCAAATCTCCCTCAGGGACACCCCCAGAACCTTCACCCCGCTCCAGAACCCCCCAACCCCTCCAAGCACCACCCTCAGCTCTTCAGGACCCCCCTCATTCCCTCCATTCTCCCCCGATCCCCTCAGGGACCGCCCCCGTTATCCCCCCAGAATCACCTCAGGGACTCCGGGACTCCCCCGTCCCCTCACGGCAGCCCCCAAATCCCCCCCGGGAGCTCCCTCAGAGCTCCCCCGGAGCCCCCCATCCCCTCAGACCCCTCGCAAACCCCCTCAGAGCCCCCCTTTCCCCTCCCCCACCGCCGTTGCCATGGCGGCGCCGCTTCGCTCCCGCGCTGCCCTCGCGCTCTCCCGGCCGGAAGTGACGCAAGGGGCCCGGAGGGGCGGGGCCAAGGCGGGAGCGGCCGCTCTGGCCGCGCCTCTCGATGGTGCACGGTCCTCCAGCACCGCCGGGGGGCCCCTTGTGGGGGTGGGAGGGCGGCCCCAAAACCGGCCCCAGAGCCCCAAAACCGACCCCAGAACCCCAAAACCGACCCCAGAACCTTCCGCTTAACCTGCCCCATAGATGCCCCACACCAGCTCCATAACTGCCCCGTACCCTGCCCCACGACCCCATAACCTGCCCCATAACCTGCCCCACAAGCAACCCACGGCCCCAGTCTGCCCCACGGACACCTCCCAGCCCCCTAAGCTGCCTTACGGATACCCCAGAGCGCCACAACTGCCCCAGAGCTCGCCCCAGAACTCCCTATCCACCCCATCACCTGCCCCATAGACCCTCCGTAACGCGCCCCATGGACACCCCACTACCCCACAACCACCCCCATAACCCCAGCCCGCCCCACAGGCGACCCCATGACGTGTCCCGCCGCCCCCCAGAGCCCCATACGCAGCCCCATACCCAGCCCCCCACAGCCCCTCCATCCCCTCCCCCCACACACACTCGGTGCCCTCCCCCGTTGCCCCTTTAAGGCGCCATTGCCCCTTTAAGCCGCCCCCCCTCTCCCCCCCACGTGCCGCTCCCCCCGCCCGTCCCCCCTCTCCCCCCCGCCTCCACCAATCAGCGCCGGGGGGCGTGGCCGCGGCGGGGGGAGGGGGCGTGGCCTGTGCGGACGGGGGGCGGGAGGGGTCAGTCCGCGATCAGCTGCGGGAGCGCGGGGAGGTGAGGGGGGGGGGCGGCCAAAGGGACCCCCCCCGGAATCCCCCCCCCGGACCAAGGGACCCCCCCGGGACCCCCCCACGGGGAGGGCCCCCCCTTGGCGGAGGGGGTCCCATGGGGGTGGGGGAGTCCCCGGGGGGCTCCTCGTGGTGCTGGAGAAGTTTGGAAGGGTGGGGGGGCTCCCCTGGGGGGGGTCCCGTGAGTTGGGGGGGGTCCTCAGGGGGGTCCCAGAGGCTCGGGGAGGGGGTCCTGGGGGGTCTGGGAGTCTTGGGGGGGGGCCTGGAGGGAGGGGTGAGTGACTGGGGGGGGCACCCATGGGTGGGGGGGTCCCAAAGGGGGGTTTGGGAAGGGAGAGAGGGAGGGGCTGCGGGGGCTTTTGGGGGGGGGGGTCCCATGAGAGCGGGGGGAGGGGGGTCCTGGGGGGGTCCTGGTGGTCCCATGGGTGGGGGGGGGGGTCGTGGGGGGGTCCTGGTGGTGCTTGGGGGGGGTTATGGGGTCATCTGGGGGGGGTCCCATGGGTGGGGAGGGGTCGTGGGGGGGTTTTGGGGTCATTGGGGGGGGTCCCATGGGTGGGGGCGGTCCTGGGGGGGGTCCTGGTGGTCCCATGGGTGGGGGGGTCCTGGTGGTGCTTGGGGGGGGTTGGGGTCATTTGGGGGGGTCCCATGGGTGGGGGGGGAATCCTGGGGGGTCCTGGTGGTCCCATGGGTGGGAGGGGGTCGTGGGGGGATCCTGGTGGTGCTTGGGGGGGGTTATGGGGTCATTTAGGGGGGGTCCCATGGGTGGGGAGGGGTCCTGGGGGGGGTCCTGGTGGTCCCATGGGTGGGGGGGGTCCTGGGGGTGCTCGGAGGAGGTTTTGGGGTCATTTAGGGGGGGTCCCATGGGAGGGGAGGGGTCCTGGGGGGGTCCTGGTGGTGCTTGGGGGGATTATGGGGGCATTGGGGGGGGGGTCCCATGGGTGGGGGGGGGGTCACTGGGGGTGCTCAGAGGAGATTTTGGGGTCATTTAGGGGGGGTCCCATGGGTGGGGAGGGGTCCTGGGGGGGGGGTCCTGGTGGTGCTTGGGGAGGTTTTGGGGTCATTTAGGGGGGGTCCCATGGGTGGGGGGCTCCTATGAGGGGGGGGTTTGAGGGGGGCTATGGGTGATGAGGGGAGGGGTCTCCCGTGTGGGGCCCCCTCCCCCAATTCTCTTCCAACCCCAAATTCTGGGCTCCCCCTCCCCTCCCCCTCCCCCAATTTCAGGGCTCCTCTGCACCCCCCGCCATCCCCCCTCCCCCTCCCCGTTTTGGGGGGGCCGTGACCTCTGTGTGACCTCGCCCCCCCCCCCCCAATTCGGGGTCCCCCCGCCCCCCCCAGATGCCGCTGGCCCGCAGCGTGTCCGTGAGCTCCCTGCCGGGCCTCGAGGACTGGGGGGGTCCCGGCGCCCCCGACAACGTGGTGCTCTTCGAGGTGGCCTGGGAGGTGGCCAACAAGGGTGAGACCCCTCCCCAAAATCCCCCAAATCCACCAAAATCCACCAAAATCCGACAAAATCCAACAAAATCCTCCCCAAATCCAACAAAATCGAACAAAATCCCCGTCAAAATCCGCCCAAAACCCAACGGAATCCAACGAAATCCAGCAAACTCCCCCCAAAATCCAACAGAATCCCCCCAAAATCCAACAAAATCCTCATCAAAATCCCACAAAATCCAACAAAATCCCCCCCAACTCCAACCAAATCCACCAAAATCACCACCAAATTCCCCCGTTCCCCCAAAATCCACCAAAATCCCCAACCAATCCACCAAAATCCACCAAAATCCACCAAAATCCCCGCAAATCGCCCCAAAATGCCCCCAAATCCCCCAAATTCCCTCAAATCCAACAAAATTCACCGAAATCCAACAAAATCTCCCTGAAATTCCCCCAAAATCCACCAAAAATTCCCCCCAAAATTCAACAAAATCTTCCCAAATCCCCCAGGAGCATCCTGGGATCTCCCCCCACCCCAAAAAACCATCCTGACCCCTGGGACCCCACCCCGAAATTCCTCCTGGGAACCCCTGAACCCCTCTGAGATCCCCCCCAGACCCCCAGGACCCCCCCAGGGACCCCTGGGACCCCCCAAATTCCCCCCGCAGACTCCTGGGACCCCCAAAATCCCTCCTGAGCCCCCCTGGGATCCCCCCCCAGACCCCTGGGACCCCCCAAAATCCCTCCTGAGCCCCCCCAGGACCCCCAAATTCCCCCCAGGGACCCCTGGGACCCCCAAAATCCCTCCTGAGCCCCCCCAGGACCCCCCAAATTCCCCCCAGGGACCCCTGGGACCCCCGAATTCCCTCCCCAGACCCCTGAAATGCCCCCAAGGACACCTGAGACCCCCAAAATCCCTCCTGAGCCCCCCCCGGGACCCCCCAAATCCCCCCCAGACCCCTGGGACTACCCCAGGGACCCCTGGGATCCCCCAAAATCCCTCCTGAGCCCCCCCTGGTCCCCCCAAAATCCCCTCCCAGACCCTCTGGACCAACCCGTGAACCCCAAAGTCCCCCCAAAATCCTCCCCCAGACCCCTGAAATCCCCCCATGGACACCTGAGACCCCCCAAAATCCCTCCTGAGCCCCCCCTGGTACCCCCCAGACCCTTGTGACCCCCCCAAGTTCCCTCCCCAGGCCCTCTGGGCCCCCCCATGGACACCTGGGACCCCCCAAAATCCCTCCTGGGCCCCCCCAGGAACCCCCAAAATCCCCCCAGATCCCTGGGACCCCCCAAAATCCCTCCCCAGGGATACCTGAGACCCCCAAATTCCCTCCCCAGACCCCCTGAACCCCCCAAAATCCCCCCCAGGGACACCTGGGACCCCCCAAAATCCCTCCTGAGCCCCCCCAGGAACCCCCAAAATCCCCCCAGATCCCTGGGACCCCCCAAAATCCCTCCCCAGGGATACCTGAGACCCCCCAAATTCCCTCCCCAGACCCCTGGGACCCCCCAAAATCCCCCTGGGACCCCCCAGGAACCCCCAAAATCCCTCCTGAACCCCCTCGGTCCCCCCCCAGACCCCTCCTGACCCCTCCCAGACCCCTGGGACCCCCCCAAAACACCCCCGGGACCCCCCAAAATCCCCCCCAGACCCCTGGGACCCCCCCAGGGACATCGGGGACCCCCCAAATCCCCCCTGCAGACCCCTGGGACCCCCAAAATCCCTCCTGAGCCCCCCCCAGGACCCCCCAAAATCCCTCTCCAGACCCCTGTGGACCCCCCCAGGGACACCTGGGACCCCCCAAAATCCCCCTGGGACCCCCCAGGAACCCCCAAAATCCCTCCTGAACCCCCTCGGTCCCCCCCAGACCCTTCCTGACCCCTCCCAGACCCCTGAGACCCCCCCCAAACCCGCCCGGGACCCCCCAAAATCCACCCAATGGGGGGGGGGGGGTGTCCTGACCTATCCCATGATGCTTTTCGGGCTGGAGGGGGAATTTGGGGGAATTTCGGGGTTTTTTGGGGGTTTTTTTGGGAGGGCCGTGGTCCAGCGGGGGTTAACGGCAGCCGCGGTGCATTGTGGGAAACTCCAAGCATCTCCCCCCCCCTCCGCGCGGTGCATTGTGGGACGCTTCCTGCCCCGGTGCATCCTGGGATACTCCGCGGCCTGGTCCAGCGCCTGCCGCGGGGCATTGTGGGAAACTCCGCGGCGCCCGGGGCATCATGGGATGCCAGAGCATCCTCGTGTCCCACAATGCACCGCGGCGCCCCCCCCAGGGGCGATTTTGGGGGGGTCCTGGAGGGGATTTGGGGGGTCCTGGGAGTCCTGGAGGGGATTTGGGGCTTCCTGGGGGTCCTGGGATGGGATTTGGGGGTTCCTGGGTTGGGATTTGGGGGTTCCCAGGTGTCCAGGGTTAGGATTTGGGGTCCCCCTGACCCCATCCCCACCCCCCCCGGCAGTGGTGCTGATCCAGGGGGGTCCTGGGTTGGAATTTGGGGGTTCCTGGGGGTCCTGAGTTGGGATTTGGGGTTCCCAAGGGTCCTGGATGGGGATTTTTGGAGGTTCCCAGGTATCCTGGGTTGGGATTTGGGGGTTCCCGGGTATCCTGGGTTGGGATTTGGGGTTCCTGGGGTTCCTGGGTTGGGATTTGGGGGTTCCCAGGTATCCCGGATTAGGATTTGGGGTCCCCCTGACCCCATTCCCACCCCCGGCAGTGGGGGGGATTTACACGGTGCTGATCCAGGGGGGTCCCGGGTTGGGATTTGGGGTTTGTGGGTTGGGATTTGGGGGTTCCTGTGTATCCCGGGTTAGGATTTGGGGGTTCCCAGGTATCCCGGGTTAGGATTTGGGGTCCCCCTGACCCCATTCCCACCCTCCCGGCAGTGGGGGGGATTTACACGGTGCTGATCCAGGGGGGTCCTGGGTTGGGATTTGGGGTTCCTGGGGTTCCTGGGTTGGGATTTGGGGGTTCCTGGGTTGGGATTTGGGGGTTCCTGTGTATCCCGGGTTGGGATTTGGGGGTTCCCAGGTATCCCGGGTTGGGATTTGGGGGTTCCTGGGTTAGGATTTGGGGTTCCTGGGTATCCCGGGTTAGGATTTGGGGTTCCCAGGTATCCCGGGTTAGGATTTGGGGTCCCCCTGACCCCATTCCCACCCCCCCAGCAGTGGGGGGGATTTACACGGTGCTGATCCAGGGGGGTCCTGGGTTGGGATTTGGGGTTCCTGGGGTTCCTGGGTTGGGATTTGGGGGTTCCTGGGTTGGGATTTGGGGGTTCCTGTGTATCCCGGGTTGGGATTTGGGGGTTCCCAGGTATCCCAGGTTGGGATTTGGGGGTTCCTGGGGTTCCTGGGTTGGGATTTGGGGGTTCCCGGGTATCCCGGGTTAGGATTTGGGGTCCCCCTGACCCCGTTCCCGCCCCCCCCGGCAGTGGGGGGGATTTACACGGTGCTGATCCAGGGGGTTCCTGGATTGGGATTTGGGGGTTCCCAGGTATCCCGGGTTAGGATTTGGGCTCCCCCTGACCCCGTTCCCACCCCCCCGGCAGTGGGGGAGATTTACACGGTGCTGATCCAGGGGGATCCCGGGGTTCCTGGGTGTCCTGGGTTGGGATTTGGGGGTTCCTGGGTTGGGATTTGGAGGTTCCCGGGTATCCCGGGTTAGGATTTGGGGGTTCCCAGGTATCCTGGGTTGGGGTTTGGGGGTTCCCAGGTATCCCGGGTTGGGATTTGGGGGTTCCTGTGTATCCCGGGTTGGGATTTGGGGTTCCCAGGTATCCCGGGTTAGGATTTGGGGTCCCCCTGACCCCATTCCCACCCCCCCAGCAGTGGGGGGGATTTACACGGTGCTGATCCAGGGGATTCCTGGGGTTCCTGGGTTGGGATTTGGGGTTCCTGGGTTGGGATTTGGGGGTTCCCAGGTATCCCGGGTTGGGATTTGGGGGTTCCTGTGTATCCCGGGTTAGGATTTGGGGTCCCCCTGACCCCGTTCCCACCCCCCGGCAGTGGGGGGGATTTACACGGTGCTGATCCAGGGGATTCCTGGGGTTCCTGGGTTGGGATTTGGGGGTTCCTGTGTATCCCGGGTTGGGATTTGGGGGTTCCTGTGTATCCCGGGTTAGGATTTGGGGTTCCCAGGTATCCCGGGTTGGGATTTGGGGGTTCCCGGGTATCCCGGGTTAGGATTTGGGGTCCCCCTGACCCCGTTCCCGCCCCCCCGGCAGTGGGGGGGATTTACACGGTGCTGATCCAGGGGGTTCCTGGATTGGGATTTGGGGGTTCCCAGGTATCCCGGGTTGGGATTTGGGGTCCCCCTGACCCCATTCCCACCCCCGGCAGTGGCAGGGATTTACACGGTGCTGATCCAGGGGGATCCCGGGGTTCCTGGGTGTCCTGGGTTGGGATTTGGGGGTTCCTGGGTTGGGATTTGGGGGTTCCCGGGTATCCCGGGTTAGGATTTGGGGGTTCCCAGGTATCCTGGGTTGGGGTTTGGGGGTTCCCAGGTATTCCGGGTTGGGATTTGGGGGTTCCTGGCGTTCCTGGGTTGGGATTTGGGGTTCCTGGGTATCCCGGATTAGGATTTGGGGTCCCCCTGACCCCCTTCCCACCCCCCCGGCAGTGGGGGGGATTTACACGGTGCTGATCCAGGGGGTTCCTGGGTTGGGATTTGGGGGTTCCTGTGTATCCCGGGTTAGGATTTGGGGTCCCCCTGACCCCGTTCCCACCCCCCCGGCAGTGGGGGGGATTTACACGGTGCTGCAGACCAAGGCGCGGGTGACGGCGGACGAGTGGGGCGAGAGCTACGTGCTGGTGGGGCCCTACGTGGAGAGCAGCGTCCGCACCCAGGTGGAGCTGCTGGAGCCGCCCCAGCCCGCCCTGCGCCGCACCCTGGCAGCCATGAACGCCCAGGGCTGCAAGGTGGGCACCGGGGGGGCACCTGGGGGGCACCTGGGGGGGAGTTATGGGGTCAGGGAGGGAGTTATGGGGTCGGGAAGGGGGTTATGGGGTCGGGGGTCTCAAGGGTTGGGGTGTACCTGCAGTGCCATGAACGCCCAGGGGTGCAAGGTGGGCACCGGGGGGGCACCTGGGGGGCACCTGGGGGGGAGTTATGGGGTCAGGGAGGGGGTTACGGGGTCAGGGAGGGGGTTATGGGGTCAGGGAGGGGGTTATGGGGTCGGGGCGGGGGCTTTAGGGTCGGGGGTTCTGGGGTTGGGAGGTATGTGGAATGCCATGAACGCCCAGGGCTGCAAGGTGGGCACCGGGGGGGCACCTGGGGGGCATCTGGGGGGCAGCTGGGGGGGAGTTATGGGGTCAGGGAGGGGGTTACGGGGTCAGGGAGGGGGTTATGGGGTCAGGGAGGGGGTTATGGGGTCAGGGAGGGGGTTATGGGGTCGGGGGTTCTGGGGTTGGGAGGTATGTGGAATGCCATGAACGCCCAGGGCTGCAAGGTGGGCACCGGGGGGGCACCTGGGGGGCATCTGGGGGGCAGCTGGGGGGGAGTTATGGGGTCAGGGAGGGGGTTACGGGGTCAGGGAGGGGGTTATGGGGTCAGGGAGGGGGTTATGGGGTCAGGGAGGGGGTTATGGGGTCGGGGGTTATGGGGTTGGGAGGTATGTGGAATGCCATGAACGCCCAGGGCTGCAAGGTGGGCACCGGGGGGGCACCTGGGGGGCACCTGGGAGGCACCTGGGGGGGAGTTATGGGGTCAGGGAGGGAGTTATGGGGTCGGGGAGGGGGTTATGGGGTCAGGGGTCTCAGGGATTGGGGGGTATCTGCAGTGCCATGAATGCCCAGGGGTGCAAGGTGGGCACCGGGGGGGCACCTGGGGGGCACCTGGGGGGCACCTGGGGGGGCGTTTTGGGGTCAGGGAGGGGGTTATGGGGTCAGGGAGGGAGTTATTGGGTCTGGGGTCTCAAGGGTTGGGGTGTACCTGCAGTGCCATGAACGCCCAGGGGTGCAAGGTGGGCACCTGGGGGGCACCTGGGGGGGAGTTATGGGGTCAGGGAGGGGGTTATGGGGTCGGGGAGGGGTTTTGGGGTCGGGGAAGAGGTTATGGGGTCGGGGAGGGGATTTTGGGGTCAAGGAGGGAGTTATGGGGTCAGGGAGGGGGTTTTGGGGTTGGGGGGGTTTAGGGTCGAGGGGGGGGTTTTGGGGTTGGGGAGAGGGTTATGGGGTTAGGGAGGGGGTTTTGGGGTCAGGGGGGATTTTGGGGTCAAGGAGGGGATTTTGGGGTCAGGGAGGGAGTTAAGGGGTCAAGGAGGGGTTTTGGGGTCGGGGGTGGATTTTGGGGTCAGGGAGGGGGTTATGGGGTCGGGGAGGGGGTTTTGGGGTCGGGGAGGGGATTTTGGGGTCAAGGAGAGATTTTGGGGTCAGGAAGGGGGTTTTGGCGTTGGGGGGGGGTTTGGGGTCGGGGAGGGGATTTTGGGGTCGGGGAGGGGATTTTGGGGTCAGGAAGGGGGTTTTGGGGTCGGGGGGGTTCCCATGGGGCGGGAGGGGCACCCAAAGGTCCCCGGGGGGGATTTTGGGGACACCCAGCCCTGCGGGCGCCCCCCTCCCCCCTCCCCGGGTCACGTGGGGTCTATTTTTAGCCCCCCACCACCCCCGCCCCTCCCCCACCCCCCTCAGCTCGCGTTTCCCTCCCGCCCCTCCCCCCCCCCCAAAAGGTCAGGGCCGCCCCTCCCCCTCCCAAAAATGGGGTGGGGGCCCCTCGAGGGGGGCTCCGAGCCCGCTTTGGGGTCGTTCGGGCCATTTTGGGGCCGTTTCTCCCGTTTTTGGGGTCATTCATCCCATTTTTGGGGCCATTTATCCCATTTTGGGGTCCTTTATTCCATTTTGGGGTAATTTATCCCAGTTTTGGAGTCAGCTACCTGAGTTTTTGGGGTCGCTTATCTCATTTTGGGGTCATTTGTCCCATTTTTGGGGTCGTTTATTCCATTTTGGGGTCATTTATCCCATTTTTGGGGCTGTTTATCCCATTTTGGGGCCGTTTATCCCATTTTTGGAGTCATTTATCCCATTTTTGGGGGCATTTATCCCATTCTGGGGCCATTCATCCCATTTTTGGGGTCGTTTATTCCATTTTGGGGTCATTTATCCCAGTTTTGGGGTCACCTACCTGAGTTTTTGGGGTCGCTTATCTCATTTTAGGGTCATTTATCCTATTTTTGGGGCCGTTCATCCCATTTTGGGGCCGTTTATCCCATTTTTGGAGTAATTTATCCCATTTTTGGTGTCCTGTATCCCATATTGGTGTCCCGTATCCTATATTGGGGTCACTTATCCCATTTTTTCGGTCATTTATCCCATTTTTTGGGTCATTTATCCCATTTTGGAGTCGTTTATCCCATTTTGGGGTTGTTTATCCCATCTTTAGAATCATTCATCCCATTTTTGGGGTCATTTATCCCATTTTTAGGATCATTCATCCCATTTTTGGGGTCATTAATCCCATTTTTTGGGTCATTAATCCCATTTTTGGGGTCGTTTATCCCATTTTGGGGTCGCTTATCCCATCTTTAGCATCACTCATCCCATTTTTGAGGTCGTTTATCCCACTTTTAATATCATTCCTCCCATTTCCGGGGCCATTTATTCAACTTCTCCAAGCTCCGACCCCACTTTGGGCCACCTTGACCCCGTTTTAGAGCCACCAACCCCATTTTGGACCCTAAACCTCCTTTCTGGCAGCTCCCCGGGGCCATTTTGGGGCTCTGACCCTTTGGGAACCCCCCCAAATTTCAGCCTCCAGCTACACTTTGCCCACACCCCGATGGCAACGACCCCAAAAAGCCGCTCTGGGCTGCCCCTGGCATTTGGGATTTCCCCGTTTCGAGGCACCAACCGAGCCGGGAGCCTCTCCGGGGCAATTTTGGGGTGCTGATGCTGGGGGGCACGGCCCGAATTTTGGGGTGCAGGTGCATTTTGGGCGCTGGCTGATCGAGGGCAGCCCGGCCGTGGTGCTGCTGGACGTGGGGGCCACGGCCTGGAGCCTGGAGCGCTGGAAGGGGGAGCTGTGGGAGAGCTGCGCCATCGGCGTGCCCTGGTACGACCGCGAGGCCAACGACGCCGTCCTCTTCGGCTTCCTCGTGGCCTGGTTCCTCGGAGAGGTGGGATTGGGGGTCCTCAGGGGGATTTGGGGGGATTTGGGGTGATTTGGGGTGGGTTTGAGGGGATTTGGGGTGGGTTTGGGGTGCCCTGGTACGACCGACGCTGCCTCCTCTTCGGCTTCCTCGTGGCCTGGTTCCTCGGAGAGGTGGGATTGGGGATCCTCGGGGGGGTTTTGGGGTCCTGAGGTGGGATTTGGGGGGATTTGGGGTGATTTGGGGTGGGTTTGGGGTGATTTGGGGTGGGTTTGAGGGGGTTTGGGGGTGATTTGGGGTGGGTTTGAGGGGGTTTGGGGTGGGTTTGGGGTGCCCTGGTACAACCGCGAGGCCAACGACGCCGTCCTCTTCGGCTTCCTCGTGGCCTGGTTCCTCGGAGAGGTGGGATTGGGGGTCCTCAGGGGGTTTTGGGGCCCCTCAGGGGGTTTTGGGGGGATTTGGGGTGATTTGGGGTGGGTTTGAGGGGATTTAGGGTGGGTTTGGGGTGCCCTGGTACGACCGACGCTGCCTCCTCTTCGGCTTCCTCGTGGCCTGGTTCCTCGGAGAGGTGGGATTGGGGGTCCTGAGGGGGGGTTTGGGGGTCCTCAAGGGGGGGTTTGGGGTCCTTCAGGGGGTTTAGGGGTGATTTGGGGTGGGTTTGGGGTGGGTTTGGGGTGGGTTTGGGGTGCCCTGGTACAACCGACGCCGTCCTCTTCGGCTTCCTCGTGGCCTGGTTCCTCGGAGAGGTGGGACTGGGGGTCCTGAGGGGGATTTGGGGGGATTTGGGGTGATTTGGGGTGGGTTTGGGGTGATTTGGGGTGGGTTTGAGGAGGTTTGGGGTGGGTTTGGGGTGCCCTGGTACGACCAATGCCGCCTCCTCTTCGGCTTCCTCGTGGCCTGGTTCCTCAGAGAGGTGGGATTGGGGGTCCTCGGGGGGTTTTGGGGTCCCTCAGGGGGTTTTGAGGGGGTTTGGGGTGATTTGGGGTGGGTTTGGGGTGGGTTTGGGGTGCCCTGGTATGACCGACACTGCCTCCTCTTTGGCTTCCTCGTGGCCTGGTTCCTCGGAGAGGTGGGATTGGGGTCCTCAGGGGGGTTTGGGGGGATTTGGGGTCCTTTAGGGAGTTTTGGGGTGATTTGGGGTGGTCTAGGGGTGATTTGGGGTGGGTTTGGGGTGATTTGGGGTGATTTGGGGTGGGTTTGGGGTGGGTTTGGGGTGGGTTTGGGGTGCCCTGGTGCGACCGACGCCGCCTCCTCTTCGGCTTCCTCGTGGCCTGGTTCCTCGGGGGTGGCCCTGGGTGGCCCAGGGTGGCCCCGGGTGCCGCTTGGTGCCACTCGGGTGCCCCTGCGTGGCTCCAGGTGGCCCTTGGTGATGGTGGGTGCCACTCGGTGGCCACTCGGGTGCCCCTGGGTGACTCGATGGCCCCTGGGTGACTCGGTGGCCCCGCGGTGGCCCCTGGGTGCCCCTGGGTGACTTGGTGGCCTCTGGGTGACTTGGGTGCCCCTGGGTGACTTGGTGGCCCCTGGGTGCCCCTGGGTGACTCGGTGGCCCCTCGGTGGCCCCTGGTTGCCGCCGGGTGACTCGGTGGCCCCCGGGTGACTCGGTGGCCCCTGGGTGCCCCTGGGTGACTCGGTGGCCCCTGGTTGCCCCCGGGTGACTCGGTGGCCCCCGGGTGACTCGGTGGCCCCTGGGTGGCCCCCGGGTGGCCCCTGGGTGGCGCCGGGTGACTCAGTGGCCCCCGGGTGACTCGGTGGCCCCTGGGTGCCCCTCGGTGGCCCCTCGGTGGCCCCTGGGTGACTCGGTGGCCCCCGGGTGACTTGGTGGCCCCTGGGTGCCCCCGGGTGACTCGGTGGCCCCTGGGTGCCCCTGGGTGCCTCGGTGGCCCCTCGGTGGCCCCTGGTTGCCCCTGGGTGACTCGGTGGCCCCCGGGTGACTCGGTGGCCCCTGGGTGCCCCTGGTTGCCCCTGGGTGACTCGGTGGCCCCCGGGTGACTCGGTGGCCCCTGGGTGGCCCCTGGGTGGCCCCTGGGTGATGCTGGGTGCCCTGGGTGACTCGGTGGCCCCTGGGTGCCCCTGGGTGCCCCTGGGTGACTCGATGGCCCCTGGGTGACTCGGTGGCCCCCGGGTGACGCCGGGTGACTCGGTGGCCCCTCGGTGGCCCCTGGTTGCCCCCGGGTGACTCGATGGCCCCCGGGTGACTCGGTGGCCCCTGGGTGGCCCCCGGGTGGCCGCCGGGTGACGCCGGGTGCCGCCGGGCGCAGTTTGCGGCGCAGAGCGAGGAGCGCCCGTTCATCGTGGGCCACTTCCACGAGTGGCTGGCGGGGCTGGGGCTGGTGCTGAGCCGCGCCCGGCGCTTGCCCGTGGCCACCATCTTCACCACGCACGCCACGCTGCTGGGCCGCTACCTGTGCGCCGGGAGCGTGGACTTCTACAACAACCTGCACTCGGTGAGGGCACCTGGGGGGGCACCTGGGGGGCGTCTGGGGGTGGGGGGCACACCTGGGACACACCTGGGGGGCACCTGGGGGGGCACCTGGGGGTGGGGATGCACCTGGGGGGGCATCTGGGGGGCACCTGGGGGGCGTCTGGGGGTGGGGGCACACCTGGGACACACCTGGGGGGCACCTGGGGGGTGTCTGGGGGTGGGGGGCACACCTGGGACGCACCTGGGGGGGCACCTGGGGGGCACCTGGGGGTGGGGGCACACCTGGGGGGCACCTGGGGGGGCACCTGGGGGGCGTCTGGGGGTGGGGGGCACACCTGGGACACACCTGGGGGGCACCTGGGGGGCACCTGGGGGGCACCTGGGGATGGGGGGCACAGCTGGGACACACTTTGGGGGCACCTGGGGGGGAGGGGGGACAGCCGGGGGGCACCTGGGGGTGGGGGGCACACCTGGGGGGCACCTGGGGGGGATGGAGGACACCTGGGGGGGGACAGCGGGGGGGTGGGGACACACCTGAGGGGCACCTGGGGGGCACCTGGGGGTGGGGGGCACACCTGGGGCACACCTGGGACACACGTGGGGACATCAGGGCTCCCTGTGGGGTTTTAGGGTGTGTCTGGGTGCCCCCAGGTGCCCCCAGGTGTGCCCAGGTAGATTCAGGTGCCTGCAGGTGCCCCAAGGAGTGCCCAGGTGCGCCCGCAGGTGTGCCCAGGTGTGCCAACAGGTGACCCCAGCTGTGCCCAGGTAGATTCAGGTGCCCCCAGGTGCCCCCAGGTGTGCCCAGGTAGATTCAGGTGCCCCTAGGTGTGCCCGCAGGTGACCCGAGGTGTGCCCAGGTAGATTCAGGTGCCCACAGGTGACCTGAGGTGCCCCCAGGTGGACCTAGGTGCCCCCAGGTGCCCCCAGGTGTGCCCAGGTGTGCCCGTAGGTGTGCCCAGGTGACCCTAGGTGTGCCCAGGTAGATTCAGGTGCCCCCAGGTGTGCCCCCAGGTGTGCCCAGGTGACCCTAGGTGTGACCCCAGGTGTGCCCAGGTAGATTCAGGTGCCCCCAGGTGCGCCCGCAGGTGTGCCCAGGTGTGCCCGCAGGTGCGCCCGCAGGTGTGCCCAGGTGACCCCAGGTGTGCCCAGGTGTGCCCGCAGGTGTGCCCAGGTGCCCCCAGGTGTGCCCAGGTAGATTCAGGTGCCCCCAGGTGCCCGCAGGTGTGCCCAGGTGCGCCTGCAGGTGCGCCCAGGTGTGCCCAGGTAGATTCAGGTGCGCCCGCAGGTGACCCGAGCTGTGCCCAGGTAGATTCAGGTGCCCCCAGGTGTGCCCGCAGGTGTGCCCACAGGTGTGCCCAGGTGACCCTAGGTGTGCCCAGGTAGATTCAGGTGCCCCTAAGTGTGCCCGCAGGTGTGCCCGCAAGTGACCCGAGCTGTGCCCAGGTAGATTCAGGTGCCCCCAGGTGCCCCTGGGTGCCCCTCAGGTGCCTGCAGGTGTGCCCAGGTGCGCCCACAGGTGTGCCCAGGTGCGCCCGCAGGTGTGCCCAGGTAGATTCAGGTGCCCCCAGGTGCCCCTCAGGTGTGCCCAGGCGTGCCCAGGTGCGCCCGCAGGCGTGCCCAGGTGTGCCCGCAGGTGCGCCCGCAGGTGCGCCCGCAGGTGTGCCCAGGTGTGCCCGCAGGTGACCCGAGCTGTGCCCGCAGTTCGACGTGGACAAGGAGGCGGGCGAGCGGCAGATCTACCACCGCTACTGCCTGGAGCGCGCGGCCGCGCACTGCGCCCACGTGCTGACCACCGTCAGCCACGTCACGGCCGCCGAGGCCGAGCACCTGCTCAAGCGCAAGCCAGGTGCCCCCAAATCCTCCTGAGCCACCCCAAAATCCTCCTGAGCCACCCCAAATCCTCCTGAGCCACCCCAAAATCCTCCTGAGCCACCCCAAAATCCTCCTGAGCCACCCCAAAATCCTCCTGAGCCACCCCAAATCCTCCTGAGCCACCCTAAAATACTCCTGAGCCACCCCAAAATCCTCCTGAGCCACCCTAAAATGCTCCTGAGCCACCCCAAATCCTCCTGAGCCACCCCAAATCCTCCTGAGCCACCCCAAATACTCCTGAGCCCCCCTAAAATGCTCCTGAGCCACCCCAAATCCTCCTGAGCCACCCCAAATCCTCCTGAGCCACCCCAAATCCTCCTGAGCCCCCCTAAAATGCTCCTGAGCCACCCCAAATCCTCCTGAGCCACCCCAAATCCTCCTGAGCCACCCCAAATCCTCCTGAGCCACCCCAAATACTCCTGAGCTCATCACCAAAATCCTCCTGAACCACCCCAAAATCCTCCTGAGCCACCCCAAATACTCCTGAGCCACCCTAAAATCCTCCTGAGCCACCCCAAATACTCCTGAGCCACCCCAAAATCCTCCTGAGCCACCCCAAATCCTCCTGAGCCACCCTAAAATGCTCCTGAGCCACCCCAAATACTCCTGAGCCACCCCAAATCCTCTTGTTTCACCCCAAATCCTCCTGAGCCACCCCAAAATCCTCCTGAGCCACCCCAAATCCTCCTGAGCCACCCCAAATACTCCTGAGCCAGCCCAAATCCTCCTGAGCCACCCCAAAATCCTCCTGAGCCACCCCAAAATGCTCCTGAGCCACCCCAAATCCTCTTGTTCCACCCCAAAATCCTCCTGAGCCACCCCAAATACTCCTGAGCCATCCCAAATACTCCTGAGCCCCCCTAAAATGCTCCTGAGCCACCCCAAATCCTCCTGAGCCACCCCAAAATGCTCCTGAGCCACCCCAAATCCTCCTGAGCCACCCCAAAATGCTCCTGAGCCACCCCAAATCCTCCTGATCCACCCCCAAATCCTCCTGAGCCACCCCCAAATACTCCTGAGCCACCCCAAATCCTCTTGTTCCACCCCAAAATCCTCCTGAGCCACCCCAAATCCTCCTGAGCCACCCCCAAATCCTCCTGAGCCCCCCTAAAATGCTCCTGAGCCACCCCAAATCCTCCTGAGCCACCCCAAAATGCTCCTGAGCCACCCCAAATCCTCCTGAGCCACCCCAAAATGCTCCTGAGCCACCCCAAATACTCCTGAGCCACCCCAAAATGCTCCTGAGCCACCCCCAAATACTCCCGAGCTCATCACCAAAATCCTCCTGAGCCACCCCAAATACTCCTGAGCCACCCCAAAATCCTCCTGAGCCACCCCAAATCCTCCTGAGCCACCCCAAAATCCTCCTGAGCCACCCCAAATCCTCCTGAGCCACCCCAAAATGCTCCTGAGCCACCCCAAATCCTCCTGAGCCACCCCAAAATCCTCCTGAGCCACCCCAAATCCTCCTGAGCCACCCCAAAATCCTCCTGAGCCACCCTAAAATACTCCTGAGCCACCCCAAATCCTCCTGAGCCACCCCAAATCCTCCTGAGCCACCCCAAAATCCTCTTGTTCCACCCCAAAATCCTCCTGAGCCACCCCAAATCCTCCTGAGCCACCCCAAAATGCTCCTGAGCCACCCCAAAATCCTCCTGAGCCACCCCAAATCCTCCTGAGCCACCCCAAATCCTCTTGTTCCACCCCAAATCCTCCTGAGCCCCCCAAAATCCTCCTGAGCCACCCCAAATCCTCTTGTTCCACCCCAAATCCTCCTGAGCCACCCCAAATCCTCCTGAGCCACCCCAAAATGCTCCTGAGCCACCCTAAAATACTCCTGAGCCACCCCAAAATCCTCCTGAGCCACCCCAAATCCTCCTGAGCCACCCCAAAATCCTCCTGAGCCACCCCAAATACTCCTGAGCCACCCCAAAATCCTCCTGAGCCACCCTAAAATGCTCCTGAGCCACCCCAAATCCTCCTGAGCCACCCCAAATACTCCTGAGCCACCCCAAATCCTCCTGAGCCACCCCAAAATGCTCCTGAGCCACCCCAAATCCTCCTGAGCCACCCCCAAATCCTCCTGAGCTCATCACCAAAATCCTCCTGAGCCACCCCAAAATGCTCCTGAGCCACCCCAAAATCCTCCTGAGCCACCCCAAATACTCCTGAGCCACCCCAAATCCTCCTGAGCCACCCCAAAATGCTCCTGAGCCACCCCAAATCCTCCTGAGCCACCCCAAAATCCTCTTGTTCCACCCCAAATACTCCTGAGCCACCCCAAAATACTCCTGAGCCACCCCAAATCCTCCTGAGCCACCCCAAAATCCTCCTGAGCCACCCCAAAATCTTCCTGAGCCACCCCAAATACTCCTGAGCCACCCCAAAATCATCCTGAGCCACCCCAAAATCCTCCTGACCCCCCCAAAATCCTCTTGTTCCACCCCAAATCCTCCTGAGCCACCCCAAAATCCTTTTGTTCCACCCCAAAATCCTCCTGAGCCACCCCAAATCCTCCTGAGCCACCCCAAAATGCTCTTGACCCCACCCCAAAATCCCCCACGTTGTTCAGGGCACCCCAAAATCCTCCTGACCCCACCCCAAAATCCCCTTGAGTGCCCCAAAATCCTCTCGGGGCACCTCAAAATCCCCCTGGGGCCCCCCAAAATCCTCCTGCCCCCCCCATCCCCAGTTCCCCCTCCCCAGCCCCAGGGGGGGACCCCAAAAAGACCCCGGCTGCTCCCAGGGATTTGGGGTCACTTTGGGGTCACTTTCGGGGGGGTTCCCTGAGCATTTTGGGGTCCCCCCCCCCCAACCCCTGGTGACCCCAAAGACCCCTCCCCGCCCCCCCCCAACCCAAAAATCCCTGGGGGGGGGTTCCTGGGTGGGACACCCCGGATTTTGGGATCCATGGATTTTGGGGGGATGGGGGGCGGGGGGGGGGGGGACTTTGGGGGGTTCCCCGAGGGTTTTGGGGTCCCCCTGACCCTGGCGGGACCCCCCCAGACCTGGTGACCCCGAACGGGCTGAACGTGCGCAAGTTCTCGGCCATGCACGAGTTCCAGAACCTGCACGCCCAGAGCAAGGCCCGCGTCCAGGAGTTCGTGCGCGGCCACTTCTACGGGTCAGCGAGCCCAGGGGACCCCGAAACCCCAAAGGGGACCCCGAGATCACAAAGGGGACCCCGAAACCCCAAAGGGGACCCCGAGATCCCAAAGGGACCCCAAAGGGACCCCAAAACACCAAAGGGGACCCCGAAACCCCAAAGGGGACCCCGAAATCCCAAAGGGGACCCCGAAATCCCAAAGGGACCCCAAAGGGACCCCCAAACACCAAAGGGGACCCCCAGACCCCAAAGGGGACCCCGAGATCACAAAGGGGACCCTGAAATCCCAAAGGGGACCCCGAAATCCCAAAGGGACCCCAAAGGGACCCCAAAACACCAAAGGGACCCCAAAACCCCAAAAGGGACCCTGAAATCCCAAAGGGGACCCCGAGATCACAAAGGGGACCCTGAAATCACAAAGGGGACCCTGAAATCCCAAAGGGGACCCTGAAATCCCAAAGGGACCCCAAAGGGACCCCAAAACACCAAAAGGGACCCTGAAATCACAAAGGGGACCCTGAAATCCCAAAGGGGACCCCGAAATCACAAAGGGGACCCCCAAACACCAAAGGGGACCCCGAGATCACAAAGGGGACCCTGAAACCCCAAAGGGACCCCAAAGGGACCCCAAAACACCAAAGGGACCCCAAAACCCCAAAAGGGACCCTGAAGTCCCAAAGGGGACCCCAAAACACCAAAGGGGACCCCCAGACCCCAAAGGGGACCCCGAAATCACAAAGGGACCCTGAAATCCCAAAGGGACCCTGAAACCCCAAAGGGGACCCCGAGATCCCAAAGGGGACCCTGAAATCACAAAGGGGACCCCCAAACACCAAAGGGACCCCGAAATCACAAAGGGGACCCCGAAATCCTAAAGGGGACCCTGAAACCCCAAAGGGACCCCAAAGGGACCCCGAAATCACAAAGGGACCCCGAAATCCAGAGGGTTGGGAGGCAGGAGTTGAGGGGTGATTTTGGGGTGTTTTGGGGGATGATTTTGGGGTGATTTTGAGATGATTTTGGGGTGTTTTCAGGGATGATTTTTGGGGTGTTTTGGGGATGATTTTGGGGTATTTTTGGGGATGATTTTGGGATGTTTTTGGGGATGATTTTGGGGTGATTTTGGGGATGATTTTGGGGTGTTTTTGGGGATGATTTTGGGGTGATTTGGGGTGGTTTTGGGGATGATTCCGGAATGTTTTTGGGGATGATTCTGGGGTGATTTTGGGATGATTTTGGGGTGATTTGGGGATGATTTTGGGGTGATTTGGGGATGATTTTGGGGTGATTTGGGGTGGTTTTGGGGATGATTCCGGAATGTTTTTGGGGATGATTCTGGGGTGATTTTGGGATGATTTTGGGGTGATTTGGGGATGATTTTGGGGTGATTTGGGGATGATTTTGGGGTGTTTTCAGGGATGATTTTGGGGTGATTTTGGGGTTCCCCCCTCCCCGCAGGCACCTGGACTTCGACCTGGACAAGACGCTGTTCTTCTTCATCGCGGGGCGCTACGAGTTCTCCAACAAAGGCGCCGACATCTTCCTGGAGGCGCTGGCCCGGCTCAACTACCTGCTGAGGGTGACACTGGGGGACAACGGGGGGACTGGGGACATCGGGGGGGATTGGGGACATCAGGGACATTGGGGACATCGGGGGGGATTGGGGACATTGGGGGGGATTGGGGACATCGGGGGGATTGGGGACATTGGGGGGGATTGGGGACATCGGGGGGGATTGGGGACATTGGGGGGGATTGGGGACATTGGGGGGATTGGGGACATTGGGGGGGATTGGGGACATTGGGGGATTGGGGACATCGGGGGGGATTGAGGACATTGAGGGGACCTTGGGGACATTGGGGACAATGGGGGGACGTTGGGGACATTGGGGGGTATTGGGGACATTGGGGACAACGGGGGGACTGGGGACATCGGGGGGGATTGGGGACATCGGGGGGGATTGGGGACATCAGGGACATTGGGGACAACGGGGGGGATTGGGGACATTGGGGGGGATTGGGGACATCGGGGGGATTGGGGACATCGGGGGGATTGGGGACATTGAGGGCATTAGGGTCATTGGAGAGATTGGGGACATTGGGGACATTGGGGACAACGGGGGGATTGGGGACATTGGGGGGATTGAGGGGACCTTGGGGACATTGGGGACACTGAGGGGACACTGAGGGGACACTGAAGGGACCTTGGCACCCACATCTTCCTGGAGGCGCTGGCCCAGCTCAAAGACCTGCTCAGGGTGGCACTGGGGGGGCATCGGGGGGGATTGGGGACATTGGGGGGGACTGGGGACATTGGGAGGGATTGAGGACATTGAGGGGACCTTGGGGACATTGGGGACAACGGGGGGACGTTGGGGACATTGGGGGGGATTGGGGACATTGGGGGGACCTTGGGGACATTGGGGACATCAGGGGGGACTTTGGGGACGTTGGGGACATCAGGGGGAGTTTGGGGACACTGAGGGGACATTGAGGGGACCTTGGCACCCACATCTTCCTGGAGGTGCTGGCCCGGCTCAAAGACCTGCTCAGGGTGGCACTGGGGGGACACTGGGGGGGATTGGGGACATTGGGGGGATTGGGGACATTGGGGACATTGGGGACATTGAGGACATCAGGGGGAGTTTGGGGACACAGAGGACATTGAGGGGACACTGAGGGGACATCGGGGGCATCGGGGGGGATTGGGGACATTGGGCACATTGGGGGGACTTTGGGGACATTGGGGGGATTTGGGGACATTGAGGGACATTGAGGGGACTTTGGGGACACCAGGGGCATCAGGGGGGACCTTGGGGACACTGAGGACATCAGGGAGGATTGGGGACATCGAGGGGACTTTGGGGACATCGAGGGGACACTGAGGACATTGGGGACATGGGGAACATCGGGGGGGATTTGGGGACATTGAGGGGACGTTGGGGACATCAGGGGGGATTTGGGACATTTGGGGACACTTTGGGGACATGATGGAAACCCAAGAGGACGTGGGGACACTTTGGGGGCACTTTGGGGACATTTGGGGACACCGGAGCTCTGTGAGACCGGGCTCTATTTGGGGTTGGGGAGGACATTTGGGGTCAGGAGGCTTTTGGGGCCGTTGTGGGGAGATTTTTAGGACACCCCAAGTGCCGTTTGGGGACCCTCGGTGACATTGGGGACACCCCCCCCCCCCTGCCCTGGCAGCTGAACGGTGTCAGGGGGGTGTTTGGGGACTTTTGGGGGCTTTTTTTGGGGGGCCGTTTTGGGGTTGGTGGGGGCCGGGGGTGACGCTGGGGACGCCGCGCAGGTGAACGGCAGCGAGGTGACCGTGGTGGCTTTTTTCATCATGCCCGCGAGGACCAACAACTTCAACGTGGAGTCGCTCAAGGGCCAGGCCGTGCGCAAGCAGCTCTGGTGGGACCCCAAAAACACCCCAAAACCCCCCAAAACCACCCCAAAACACCCCCAAAACACCCCAAAACACCCCCAAAACACCCCAAAACACCCCAAAACACCCCCAAAAACCCCCCCAAAACCCCCCAAAACCACCCCAAAACACCCCAAAACACCCCAAAACACCCCCAAAACACCCCCAAAATACCCCAAAACACCCCCAAAATACCCCAAAACCGCCCCAGAAGCACCCCAAAATACCTCTAAATACCCCAAAAACGCCCCAGAAGCTCCCCAAAACCCCCCAAAAACACCCCAAAACCCCCCAAAAACACCCCAAAACCCTCCCAAAATACCTAAAAATACCCCAAAACACCCTGTAAATACCCCGAAATACCTCAAAATACCCCCAAGACACCCCCAAAACACCCCAGAAGCCCCAAAATACCCCACGAATATCCCAAAATACTTCAAAATACCCCAAAAGCACCCCAGAAGCCCCAAAATA
Source organism: Aphelocoma coerulescens (assembly GCF_041296385.1). Classification (NCBI taxonomy): domain Eukaryota; kingdom Metazoa; phylum Chordata; class Aves; order Passeriformes; family Corvidae; genus Aphelocoma; species Aphelocoma coerulescens. The sequence goes on from NW_027183536.1 coordinate 104,347, forward strand.
CCCCATAAATACCCCAAAATACCTCAAAATACCCCAGAAACACCCCCAAAACACCCCAGAAGCACCCCAAAAACACCCCATAAATACCCCAAAACCCCCCCCAAATACCTCAAAATACCCCAAAACAGCCCCAGAAGCACCCCAAAAACACCCCCAAAACCCCTCAAAATACCTCAAATACCCCAAAACACCCTGCAAATACCCCAAAATACCTCAAAGTACCCCAAAACCGCCCCATAAGCACCCCAAAAACTCCAAAAACACCCCAACCCCCCCCCAAAATACCTCAAAATACCCCAAAACCGCCCCAGAAGCACCCCAAAAACCCCCCTAAACCCCCCAAAGTACCTCAAAATACCCTAAAACACCCCATAAATACCAAAAAACACCTCAAAATACCCCAGAATACCCCAAAAGCACCCCAAAAACCCCCCATAAATACCCCAAAATACCTCAAAATACCCCCAAACCACCCCAAAAATTCCCCCCCAAACCACCCCAAAAATACCCCTAAATACCCCATATACCCCAAAATCGCCCTAAAAGCCCCCAAAACACCCCAAAATTCCCCTAAATCCTCAGGGACCCCCAAACTCCCCCCAAAAAAAACCCCCAGGGACCCCCCAAAACCCCCTGGGGACTCTCAAAACCCCCCCAGGGACCCCCCAAAACTCCCCTAAAATCCCCTGGGGACCCCCCCCAAACTCCCCCAAAAAACCCCCCGAGGACCCCCCAAACCCCCGAACACCCCGCTGGGGACCCCAAAACCCCCCAGGGACCCCCTAAAACCCCCTCAAGGACCCCCCAAACTCCCCTAAATCCTCAGGGACCCCCCCAAAAACTCCCCCAGAGACCCCCAAAACACCCCCTGGGGACCCCCAAAACTCCCCTAAAACCCCCTGGGGACCCCCAAAAAACCCCTCAGGGACCCTCAAAAACCCTCCGGGACCCCCAAAAAAACCCTCCAGGGACCCCCAAAAACCCTCCAGGACCCCCAAAAAACCCCTCCAGGGACCCCCAAAAACCCTCCAGGACCCCCAAAAAAACCCTCAGGGACCCCAAAAAACCCCACCAGGCACCCCCCAAACCCCCCAAAAAAACCCCCTGGGACCCCCAAAACTCCCCTAAAACCCCCTGGGGACCCCCAAAAAACCCCTCCACGGAGCCCCAAACCCCCTGGGGACCCCCTAAACCCCCCTGGGGACCCCCCAAACCCCCCCGGGACCCCCCAAATCCTGACCCCGAGCCCCCCCCAGGGACACGGCCAACGCCGTGAAGGAGAAATTCGGGAAGAAGCTCTACGAGTCTCTGCTGGTGTAAGAAACCCCCCCAAAAAAAACCCCAAAAAATCCCCAAAAAAATCTTTGAGGTCCCCCCTCCTGCGCTGGGGGGGGGGGAGGGGTCTCCTGAAGCCTCCCCTCCCCCCTTTTCCCGACCCCCCAAAATTCCAGGGGGAACCTCCCGGACATGAACAAGATGCTGGACAGGGAGGATTTCACCATGATGAAAAGAGCCATCTTCGCCACGCAGGTGAGGGGGGGGCTGCGACCCCTTTTTGGGGGGGTGGGACCCCCCTTTTGGGGTCTGGGACCCCTTTTTTGGGATCTGGGACCCCTTTTTTGGGGGCTGGGACCCCCCTTTTGGGATCTGGGACCCCTTTTTGGGGGGTGGGACCCCCCCTTTTGGGATCTAGGACCCCTTTTTGGGATCTGGGACCCCTTTTTTGGAGCTGGGATCCCCTTTTTGGGGGCTGCGACCCCTTTTTGGGGGATGGGACCCCCCTTTTTGGGGTCTGGGACCCCTTTTTTGGGATCTGGGACCCCTTTTTTGGGGGCTGGGACCTCTTTTTTGGAGCTGGGATCCCCTTTTTGGGGTGTGGGAGCCCTTTTTTTGGGATCTGGGACCCCTTTTTTGGGGGCTGGGACCTCTTTTTTGGAGCTGGGATCCCTTTTTGGGGGATGGGACCCCCTTTTTGGGGGGTGGGACCCCCTTTTTGGGATCTGGGACCCCTTTTTGGGGGCTGGGACCCCCCTTTTGGGAGCTGCGACCCCTTTTGGGGGGCTGCGACCCCTTTTTTGGGGGCTGGGACCTCTTTTTTGGAGCTGGGATCCCCTTTTTGGGGTGTGGGAGCCCTTTTTTGGGGGCTGGGACCCCCCTTTTGGGATCTTGGACCCCTTTTTGGGGGGTGGGACCCCCCTTTTGGGGTCTGGGACCCCTTTTTTGGGGGCTGGGACCCCCCTTTTGGGATCTGGGACCCCTTTTTGGGATCTGGGACCCCCCCTTTTTGGGGGATGGGACCCCCTTTTTGGGATCTGGGACCCCTTTTTGGGGGATGGGACCCCCTTTTTGGGGTTGGGATCCCTTTTTGGGGGGCTGGGACCCCTTCTTGGGGGGTGGGACCCCCTTTTTGGGATCTGGGACCCCTTTTTGGGATCTGGGACCCCTTTTTGGGGGGTGGGACCCCCTTTTTGGGTTTTGGGACCCTTTTTTGGGGGGTGGAACCCCCTTTTAGGGCTCGGGCCCCCCTTTTTGGGCTCAAGACCCCCTTTTTGGGCTCAGGACCCCCTTTTTGGGGTTGGGATCCCCCTTTTTGGGGTCAGGATCCCCTTTTTGGGGGGCTGGCACCCATTTTGGAGAGTCTGGAACCCCCTTTTAGGGCTCAGGACCCCCTTTTTGGGATCTGGGACCCCCTTTTTGGGCTCAGGACCCCCTTTTTGGGGTTTGGGCCCCCTTTTTGAGCTCAAGCCCCCCTTTTTTGGGCTCGGGACCCCCTTTTTGAGCTCAGGCCCCCCTTTTTCGGGCTCACTCCAACCCCTGGGACCCCT